>NW_027415275.1:0-50000 GCF_964106895.1 Numenius arquata
CCCGTGGAGTCCCGTAGATTTCCGTAGGGGCCTGTAGGGTTGTGTAAGTACCCGCAGGGGTTGGTAGGAGCTTGTAGGGTGCCATAAGTTTCCAGAGGGTTGTGTAGGGTTCCGTAGGGGCCTGTGGTGTTCCCTAGGGGCCTGTAGAGTCTCGTAAAGTTCCGTAGGGTCCTGTAGGGTTGTGTAAGTACCCGCAGGGGTTGGTAGGAGCTTATAGGGTGCCATAAGTTTCCAGAGGGTTGTGTAGGGTTCCGTAGGGGCCTGTGGTGTTCCCTAGGGGCCTGTAGAGTCTCGTACATTTCCGTAGGGTCCTGTAGGTTTCCATAAGCGCCCGCAGAGGTCTGAAGGGGCCCGTACTGTTCCGTAAGGATCCACAGGGCTCAGTAGAGCTTCGTAGGTTCCCTAGAGGCCTGTAGAGTACCGCAGGAGCCAGTAGTGTTCTGTAGGGGCCCGTAGGGTTCCTTCCATAGGGGCTGGCAGTGTTCCGTAGGGGCCTGTAGGGTTGAGTAAGTGCCCGCAGGAGTCTGTAGGAGTCTGTGGGATTCTGTAAGGTTCCGGAGGGTTCTGCAGGGTTCCGTAGGGGCCCCTAGAGTTCCGTAGTGGCTGGTAAAGTTCCGTAGGGCCCTGTGGGGTTCTGTATGGACTTGTAGCGTTCCGTAGGGGCCTGCAGGGTTCTGTAAGTGCCCGCAGGTGTCTGTAGGGTTCCGTAGGCACCTGCAGTGTTCTGCAGGAGCCCATAGGGTTTTAGTGAGGTTCCGTTGTGTTGCTAAGGGTCTTGTAGAGTGCTGTCGGGTCCTGGAGTATTCTGTAGGGTTCCAGAGGGGCTGGTAGGGTTCCGTCAAAATCCGTAGGGTTCCCTAGGGGCCCGTGGAGTCCCGTAGATTTCCGTAGGGACCTGTAGGGTTGTGTAAGTGCCGGCAGGGGTTGGTAGGAGCTTGTAGGGTGCCATAAGTTTCCAGAGGGTTGTGTAGGGTTCCGTAGGGGCCTGTGGTGTTCCCTAGGGGCCTGTAGAGTCTCGTACAGTTCCGTAGGGTCCTGTAGGTTTCCATAAGCGCCCGCAGAGGTCTGAAGGGGCCCGTACTGTTCCGTAAGGATCCATAGGGCTCCGTAGAGCTTCGTAGGTTCCCTAGAGGCCTGTAGAGTACCGCAGGAGCCAGTAGTGTTCTGTAGGGGCCCGTAGGGTTCCTTCCATAGGGGCTGGCAGTGTTCCGTAGGGGCCTGTAGGGTTGAGTAAGTGCCCGCAGGAGTCTGTAGGAGTCTGTGGGATTCTGTAAGGTTCCGGAGGGTTCTGCAGGGTTCCGTAGGGGCCCCTAGAGTTCCATAGTGGCTGGTAAAGTTCCGTAGGGCCCTGTACCGTTCCGTAACTGCCTGCAAGGGTCTTTAGGCTTCCGTAGGGGCTGGTAGGGTTCCATAAAGTTCCGTGGGTTCCTGCAGAGTTCTGCAAGTGCCCGCAAGGGCCTGTAGGGGCACACAATGTTTCTGTCAGGTTCCGTAGAGTTCCGTAGGGGCCATAGGTTTCCGTAGGGGCTGGTAGTATTCCGTAGGGGTCTGTAGTGTTCCGTAGGCACCTGCAGTGTTCTGTAGGAGCCCATAGAGTTTTAGTGAGGTTCCGTTGTGTCGCTAAGGGTCTTGTAGAGTGCTGTCGGGTCCTGTAGTATTCTGTAGGGTTCCAGAGGGGCTCGTAGGGTTCCGTTGAAATCTGTAGGCTTCCCTAGGGGCCCGTGGAGTCCCGTAGATTTCCGTAGGGGCCTGTAGGGTTGTGTAAGTACCCGCAGGGGTTGGTAGGAGCTTGTAGGGTGCCATAAGTTTCCAGAGGGTTGTGTAGGGTTCCGTAGGGGCCTGTGGTGTTCCCTAGGGGCCTGTAGAGTCTCGTAAAGTTCCGTAGGGTCCTGTAGGTTTCCATAAGCGCCCGCAGAGGTCTGAAGGGGCCCGTACTGTTCCGTAAGGATCCACAGGGCTCAGTAGAGCTTCGTAGGTTCCCTAGAGGCCTGTAGAGTACCGCAGGAGCCAGTAGTGTTCTGTAGGGGCCCGTAGGGTTCCTTCCATAGGGGCTGGCAGTGTTCCGTAGGGGCCTGTAGGGTTGAGTAAGTGCCCGCAGGAGTCTGTAGGAGTCTGTGGGATTCTGTAAGGTTCCGGAGGGTTCTGCAGGGTTCCGTAGGGGCCCCTAGAGTTCCGTAGTGGCTGGTAAAGTTCCGTAGGGCCCTGTACCGTTCCGTAACTGCCTGCAAGGGTCTTTAGGCTTCCGTAGGGGCTGGTAGGGTTCCATAAAGTTCCGTGGGTTCCTGCAGAGTTCTGCAAGTGCCCGCAAGGGCCTGTAGGGGCGCACAATGTTTCTGTCAGGTTCCGTAGAGTTCCGTAGGGGCCATAGGTTTCCGTAGTGGCTGGTAGTATTCCGTAGGGGTCTGTAGGGTTCCGTAGGCACCTGCAGTGTTCTGTAGGAGCCCATAGGGTTTTAGTGAGGTTCCGTTGTGTCGCTAAGGGTCTTGTAGAGTGCTGTCGGGTCCTGGAGTATTCTGTAGGGTTCCAGAGGGGCTGGTAGGGTTCCGTCAAAATCCGTAGGGTTCCCTAGGGGCCCGTGGAGTCCCGTAGATTTCCGTAGGGACCTGTAGGGTTGTGTAAGTGCCGGCAGGGGTTGGTAGGATCTTGTAGGGTGCCATAAGTTTCCAGAGGGTTGTGTAGGGTTCCGTAGGGGCCTGTGGTGTTCCCTAGGGGCCTGTAGAGTCTCGTACAGTTCCGTAGGGTCCTGTAGGTTTCCATAAGCGCCCGCAGAGGTCTGAAGGGGCCCGTACTGTTCCGTAAGGATCCATAGGGCTCCGTAGAGCTTCGTATGTTCCCTAGAGGCCTGTAGAGTACCACAGGAGCCAGTAGTGTTCTGTAGGGGCCCGTAGGGTTCCTTCCATAGGGGCTGGCAGTGTTCCGTAGGGTCCTCTAGGGTTGAGTAAGTGCCCGCAGGAGTCTGTAGGAATCCGTGGGATTCTGTAAGGTTCTGGAGGGTTCTGCAGGGTTCCGTAGGGGCCCGTAGAGTTCCGTAGTGGCTGGTAAAGTTCCCTAGGGCCCTGTACCGTTCCGTAACTGCCTGCAAGGGTCTTTAGGCTTCCGTAGGGGCTGGTAGGGTTCCATAAAGTTCCGTGGGTTCCTGCAGAATTCTGCAAGTGCCCGCAAGGGCCTGTAGGGGCCCACAGTGTTTCTGTCAGGTTCCGTAGAGTTCCGTAGGGGCCATAGGTTTCCGTAGCGGCTGGTAGTATTCCGTAGGGGTCTGTAGTGTTCCGTAGGCACCTGCAGTGTTCTGTAGGAGCCCATAGAGTTTTAGTGAGGTTCCGTTGTGTCGCTAAGGGTCTTGTAGAGTGCTGTCGGGTCCTGTAGTATTCTGTAGGGTTCCAGAGGGGCTCGTAGGGTTCCGTTGAAATCTGTAGGCTTCCCTAGGGGCCCGTGGAGTCCCGTAGATTTCCGTAGGGGCCTGTAGGGTTGTGTAAGTACCCGCAGGGGTTGGTAGGAGCTTGTAGGGTGCCATAAGTTTCCAGAGGGTTGTGTAGGGTTCCGTAGGGGCCTGTGGTGTTCCCTAGGGGCCTGTAGAGTCTCGTACGGTTCCGTAGGGGCCTGTGGTGTTCCCTAGGGGCCTGTAGAGTCTCGTACAGTTCCGTAGGGTCCTGTAGGTTTCCATAAGCGCCCGCAGAGGTCTGAAGGGGCCCGTACTGTTCCGTAAGGATCCACAGGGCTCAGTAGAGCTTCGTAGGTTCCCTAGAGGCCTGTAGAGTACCGCAGGAGCCAGTAGTGTTCTGTAGGGGCCCGTAGGGTTCCTTCCATAGGGGCTGGCAGTGTTCCGTAGGGGCCTGTAGGGTTGAGTAAGTGCCCGCAGGAGTCTGTAGGAGTCTGTGGGATTCTGTAAGGTTCCGGAGGGTTCTGCAGGGTTCCGTAGGGGCCCCTAGAGTTCCATAGTGGCTGGTAAAGTTCCGTAGGGCCCTGTACCGTTCCGTAACTGCCTGCAAGGGTCTTTAGGCTTCCGTAGGGGCTGGTACGGTTCCATAAAGTTCCGTGGGTTCCTGCAGAGTTCTGCAAGTGCCCGCAAGGGCCTGTAGGGGCGCACAATGTTTCTGTCAGGTTCCGTAGAGTTCCGTAGGGGCCATAGGTTTCCGTAGTGGCTGGTAGTATTCCGTAGGGGTCTGTAGGGTTCCGTAGGCACCTGCAGTGTTCTGTAGGAGCCCATAGGGTTTTAGTGAGGTTCCGTTGTGTCGCTAAGGGTCTTGTAGAGTGCTGTCGGGTCCTGGAGTATTCTGTAGGGTTTCAGAGGGGCTGGTAGGGTTCCGTCAAAATCCGTAGGGTTCCCTAGGGGCCCGTGGAGTCCCGTAGATTTCCGTAGGGACCTGTAGGGTTGTGTAAGTGCCGGCAGGGGTTGGTAGGATCTTGTAGGGTGCCATAAGTTTCCAGAGGGTTGTGTAGGGTTCCGTAGGGGCCTGTGGTGTTCCCTAGGGGCCTGTAGAGTCTCGTACAGTTCCGTAGGGTCCTGTAGGTTTCCATAAGCGCCCGCAGAGGTCTGAAGGGGCCCGTACTGTTCCGTAAGGATCCACAGGGCTCCGTAGAGCTTCGTATGTTCCCTAGAGGCCTGTAGAGTACCGCAGGAGCCAGTAGTGTTCTGTAGGGGCCCGTAGGGTTCCTTCCATAGGGGCTGGCAGTGTTCCGTAGGGTCCTCTAGGGTTGAGTAAGTGCCCGCAGGAGTCTGTAGGAATCAGTGGGATTCTGTAAGGTTCTGGAGGGTTCTGCAGGGTTCCGTAGGGGCCCGTAGAGTTCCGTAGTGGCTGGTAAAGTTCCCTAGGGCCCTGTACCGTTCCGTAACTGCCTGCAAGGGTCTTTAGGCTTCCGTAGGGGCTGGTAGGGTTCCATAAAGTTCCGTGGGTTCCTGCAGAATTCTGCAAGTGCCCGCAAGGGCCTGTAGGGGCCCAGAGTGTTTCTGTCAGGTTCCGTAGAGTTCCGTAGGGGCCATAGGTTTCCGTAGCGGCTGGTAGTATTCCGTAGGGGTCTGTAGGGTTCCGTAGGCACCTGCAGTGTTCTGTAGGAGCCCATAGAGTTTTAGTGAGGTTCCGTTGTGTCGCTAAGGGTCTTGTAGAGTGCTGTCGGGTCCTGTAGTATTCTGTAGGGTTCCAGAGGGGCTCGTAGGGTTCCGTTGAAATCTGTAGGCTTCCCTAGGGGCCCGTGGAGTCCCGTAGATTTCCGTAGGGGCCTGTAGGGTTGTGTAAGTACCCGCAGGGGTTGGTAGGAGCTTGTAGGGTGCCATAAGTTTCCAGAGGGTTGTGTAGGGTTCCGTAGGGGCCTGTGGTGTTCCCTAGGGGCCTGTAGAGTCTCGTACGGTTCCGTAGGGGCCTGTGGTGTTCCCTAGGGGCCTGTAGAGTCTCGTACAGTTCCGTAGGGTCCTGTAGGTTTCCATAAGCGCCCACAGAGGTCTGAAGGGGCCCGTACTGTTCCGTAAGGATCCACAGGGCTCAGTAGAGCTTCGTAGGTTCCCTAGAGGCCTGTAGAGTACCGCAGGAGCCAGTAGTGTTCTGTAGGGGCCCGTAGGGTTCCTTCCATAGGGGCTGGCAGTGTTCTGTAGGGGCCTGTAGGGTTGAGTAAGTGCCCGCAGGAGTCTGTAGGAGTCTGTGGGATTCTGTAAGGTTCCGGAGGGTTCTGCAGGGTTCCGTAGGGGCCCCTAGAGTTCCGTAGTGGCTGGTAAAGTTCCGTAGGGCCCTGTACCGTTCCGTAACTGCCTGCAAGGGTCTTTAGGCTTCCGTAGGGGCTGGTAGGGTTCCATAAAGTTCCGTGGGTTCCTGCAGAGTTCTGCAAGTGCCCGCAAGGGCATGTAGGGGCGCACAATGTTTCTGTCAGGTTCCGTAGAGTTCCGTAGGGGCCATAGGTTTCCGTAGCGGCTGGTAGTATTCCGTAGGGGTCTGTAGTGTTCCGTAGGCACCTGCAGTGTTCTGTAGGAGCCCATAGAGTTTTAGTGAGGTTCCGTTGTGTCGCTAAGGGTCTTGTAGAGTGCTGTCGGGTCCTGTAGTATTCTGTAGGGTTCCAGAGGGGCTCGTAGGGTTCCGTTGAAATCTGTAGGCTTCCCTAGGGGCCCGTGGAGTCCCGTAGATTTCCGTAGGGGCCTGTAGGGTTGTGTAAGTACCCGCAGGGGTTGGTAGGAGCTTGTAGGGTGCCATAAGTTTCCAGAGGGTTGTGTAGGGTTCCGTAGGGGCCTGTGGTGTTCCCTAGGGGCCTGTAGAGTCTCGTACGGTTCCGTAGGGGCCTGTGGTGTTCCCTAGGGGCCTGTAGAGTCTCGTACAGTTCCGTAGGGTCCTGTAGGTTTCCATAAGCGCCCGCAGAGGTCTGAAGGGGCCCGTACTGTTCCGTAAGGATCCACAGGGCTCAGTAGAGCTTCGTAGGTTCCCTAGAGGCCTGTAGAGTACCGCAGGAGCCAGTAGTGTTCTGTAGGGGCCCGTAGGGTTCCTTCCATAGGGGCTGGCAGTGTTCCGTAGGGGCCTGTAGGGTTGAGTAAGTGCCCGCAGGAGTCTGTAGGAGTCTGTGGGATTCTGTAAGGTTCCGGAGGGTTCTGCAGGGTTCCGTAGGGGCCCCTAGAGTTCCATAGTGGCTGGTAAAGTTCCGTAGGGCCCTGTACCGTTCCGTAACTGCCTGCAAGGGTCTTTAGGCTTCCGTAGGGGCTGGTAGGGTTCCATAAAGTTCCGTGGGTTCCTGCAGAGTTCTGCAAGTGCCCGCAAGGGCCTGTAGGGGCGCACAATGTTTCTGTCAGGTTCCGTAGAGTTCCGTAGGGGCCATAGGTTTCCGTAGCGGCTGGTAGTATTCCGTAGGGGTCTGTAGGGTTCCGTAGGCACCTGCAGTGTTCTGTAGGAGCCCATAGGGTTTTAGTGAGGTTCCGTTGTGTTGCTAAGGGTCTTGTAGAGTTCTGTCGGGTCCTGGAGTATTCTGTAGGGTTCCAGAGGGGCTGGTAGGGTTCCGTCATAATCCGTAGGGTTCCCTAGGGGCCCGTGGAGTCCCGTAGATTTCCGTAGGGACCTGTAGGGTTGTGTAAGTGCCGGCAGGGTTTGGTAGGATCTTGTAGGGTGCCATAAGTTTCCAGAGGGTTGTGTAGGGTTCCGTAGGGGCCTGTGGTGTTCCCTAGGGGCCTGTAGAGTCTCGTACAGTTCCGTAGGGTCCTGTAGGTTTCCATAAGCGCCCGCAGAGGTCTGAAGGGGCCCGTACTGTTCCGTAAGGATCCACAGGGCTCAGTAGAGCTTCGTAGGTTCCCTAGAGGCCTGTAGAGTACCGCAGGAGCCAGTAGTGTTCTGTAGGGGCCCGTAGGGTTCCTTCCATAGGGGCTGGCAGTGTTCCGTAGGGGCCTGTAGGGTTGAGTAAGTGCCCGCAGCAGTCTGTAGGAGTCTGTGGGATTCTGTAAGGTTCCGGAGGGTTCTGCAGGGTTCCGTAGGGGCCCCTAGAGTTCCGTAGTGGCTGGTAAAGTTCCGTAGGGCCCTGTGGGGTTCTGTATGGACTTGTAGCGTTCCGTAGGGGCCTGCAGGGTTCTGTAAGTGCCCGCAGGTGTCTGTAGGGTTCCGTAGGCACCTGCAGTGTTCTGCAGGAGCCCATAGGGTTTTAGTGAGGTTCCGTTGTGTTGCTAAGGGTCTTGTAGAGTGCTGTCGGGTCCTGGAGTATTCTGTAGGGTTCCAGAGGGGCTGGTAGGGTTCCGTCATAATCCGTAGGGTTCCCTAGGGGCCCGTGGAGTCCTGTAGATTTCCGTAGGGACCTGTAGGGTTGTGTAAGTGCCGGCAGGGGTTGGTAGGAGCTTGTAGGGTGCCATAAGTTTCCAGAGGGTTGTGTAGGGTTCCGTAGGGGCCTGTGGTGTTCCCTAGGGGCCTGTAGAGTCTCGTACAGTTCCGTAGGGTCCTGTAGGTTTCCATAAGCGCCCGCAGAGGTCTGAAGGGGCCCGTACTGTTCCGTAAGGATCCATAGGGCTCCGTAGAGCTTCGTATGTTCCCTAGAGGCCTGTAGAGTACCGCAGGAGCCAGTAGTGTTCTGTAGGGGCCCGTAGGGTTCCTTCCATAGGGGCTGGCAGTGTTCCGTAGGGGCCTGTAGGGTTGAGTAAGTGCCCGCAGGAGTCTGTAGGAGTCTGTGGGATTCTGTAAGGTTCCGGAGGGTTCTGCAGGGTTCCGTAGGGGCCCCTAGAGTTCCATAGTGGCTGGTAAAGTTCCGTAGGGCCCTGTACCGTTCCGTAACTGCCTGCAAGGGTCTTTAGGCTTCCGTAGGGGCTGGTAGGGTTCCATAAAGTTCCGTGGGTTCCTGCAGAGTTCTGCAAGTGCCCGCAAGGGCCTGTAGGGGCGCACAATGTTTCTGTCAGGTTCCGTAGAGTTCCGTAGGGGCCATAGGTTTCCGTAGTGGCTGGTAGTATTCCGTAGGGGTCTGTAGTGTTCCGTAGGCACCTGCAGTGTTCTGTAGGAGCCCATAGAGATTTAGTGAGGTTCCGTTGTGTCGCTAAGGGTCTTGTAGAGTGCTGTCGGGTCCTGTAGTATTCTGTAGGGTTCCAGAGGGGCTCGTAGGGTTCCGTTGAAATCTGTAGGCTTCCCTAGGGGCCCGTGGAGTCCCGTAGATTTCCGTAGGGGCCTGTAGGGTTGTGTAAGTGCCCGCAGGGGTTGGTAGGAGCTTGTAGGGTGCCATAAGTTTCCAGAGGGTTGTGTAGGGTTCCGTAGGGGCCTGTGGTGTTCCCTAGGGGCCTGTAGAGTCTCGTACGGTTCCGTAGGGGCCTGTGGTGTTCCCTAGGGGCCTGTAGAGTCTCGTACAGTTCCGTAGGGTCCTGTAGGTTTCCATAAGCGCACGCAGAGGTCTGAAGGGGCCCGTACTGTTCCGTAAGGATCCACAGGGCTCAGTAGAGCTTCGTAGGTTCCCTAGAGGCCTGTAGAGTACCGCAGGAGCCAGTAGTGTTCTGTAGGGGCCCGTAGGGTTCCTTCCATAGGGGCTGGCAGTGTTCCGTAGGGGCCTGTAGGGTTGAGTAAGTGCCCGCAGGAGTCTGTAGGAGTCTGTGGGATTCTGTAAGGTTCCGGAGGGTTCTGCAGGGTTCCGTAGGGGCCCCTAGAGTTCCATAGTGGCTGGTAAAGTTCCGTAGGGCCCTGTACCGTTCCGTAACTGCCTGCAAGGGTCTTTAGGCTTCCGTAGGGGCTGGTAGGGTTCCATAAAGTTCCGTGGGTTCCTGCAGAGTTCTGCAAGTGCCCGCAAGGGCCTGTAGGGGCGCACAATGTTTCTGTCAGGTTCCGTAGAGTTCCGTAGGGGCCATAGGTTTCCGTAGCGGCTGGTAGTATTCCGTAGGGGTCTGTAGGGTTCCGTAGGCACCTGCAGTGTTCTGTAGGAGCCCATAGGGTTTTAGTGAGGTTCCGTTGTGTCGCTAAGGGTCTTGTAGAGTGCTGTCGGGTCCTGTAGTATTCTGTAGGGTTCCAGAGGGGCTCGTAGGGTTCCGTTGAAATCCGTAGGGTTCCCTAGGGGCCCGTGGAGTCCCGTAGATTTCCGTAGGGACCTGTAGGGTTGTGTAAGTGCCGGCAGGGGTTGGTAGGATCTTGTAGGGTGCCATAAGTTTCCAGAGGGTTGTGTAGGGTTCCGTAGGGGCCTGTGGTGTTCCCTAGGGGCCTGTAGAGTCTCGTACAGTTCCGTAGGGTCCTGTAGGTTTCCTTAAGCGCCCGCAGAGTTCTGAAGGGGCCCGTACTGTTCCGTAAGGATCCATAGGGCTCCGTAGAGCTTCGTATGTTCCCTAGAGGCCTGTAGAGTACCGCAGGAGCCAGTAGTGTTCTGTAGGGGCCCGTAGGGTTCCTTCCATAGGGGCTGGCAGTGTTCCGTAGGGGCCTGTAGGGTTGAGTAAGTGCCCGCAGGAGTCTGTAGGAATCCGTGGGATTCTGTAAGGTTCTGGAGGGTTCTGCAGGGTTCCGTAGGGGCCCGTAGAGTTCCGTAGTGGCTGGTAAAGTTCCCTAGGGCCCTGTACCGTTCCGTAACTGCCTGCAAGGGTCTTTAGGCTTCCGTAGGGGCTGGTAGGGTTCCATAAAGTTCCGTGGGTTCCTGCAGAATTCTGCAAGTGCCCGCAAGGGCCTGTAGGGGCCCACAGTGTTTCTGTCAGGTTCCGTAGAGTTCCGTAGGGGCCATAGGTTTCCGTAGCGGCTGGTAGTATTCCGTAGGGGTCTGTAGGGTTCCGTAGGCACCTGCAGTGTTCTGTAGGAGCCCATAGGGTTTTAGTGAGGTTCCGTTGTGTCGCTAAGGGTCTTGTAGAGTGCTGTCGGGTCCTGTAGTATTCTGTAGGGTTCCAGAGGGGCTCGTAGGGTTCCGTTGAAATCTGTAGGCTTCCCTAGGGGCCCGTGGAGTCCCGTAGATTTCCGTAGGGGCCTGTAGGGTTGTGTAAGTACCCGCAGGGGTTGGTAGGAGCTTGTAGGGTGCCATAAGTTTCCAGAGGGTTGTGTAGGGTTCCGTAGGGGCCTGTGGTGTTCCCTAGGGGCCTGTAGAGTCTCGTACGGTTCCGTATGGGCCTGTGGTGTTTCCTAGGGGCCTGTAGAGTCTCGTACAGTTCCGTAGGGTCCTGTAGGTTTCCATAAGCGCCCGCAGAGGTCTGAAGGGGCCCGTACTGTTCCGTAAGGATCCACAGGGCTCAGTAGAGCTTCGTAGGTTCCCTAGAGGCCTGTAGAGTACCGCAGGAGCCAGTAGTGTTCTGTAGGGGCCCGTAGGGTTCCTTCCATAGGGGCTGGCAGTGTTCCGTAGGGGCCTGTAGGGTTGAGTAAGTGCCCGCAGGAGTCTGTAGGAGTCTGTGGGATTCTGTAAGGTTCCGGAGGGTTCTGCAGGGTTCCGTAGGGGCCCCCTAGAGTTCCGTAGTGGCTGGTAAAGTTCCGTAGGGCCCTGTGGGGTTCTGTATGGACTTGTAGCGTTCCGTAGGGGCCTGCAGGGTTCTGTAAGTGCCCGCAGGTGTCTGTAGGGTTCCGTAGGCACCTGCAGTGTTCTGCAGGAGCCCATAGGGTTTTAGTGAGGTTCCGTTGTGTTGCTAAGGGTCTTGTAGAGTGCTGTCGGGTCCTGGAGTATTCTGTAGGGTTCCAGAGGGGCTGGTAGGGTTCCGTCATAATCCGTAGGGTTCCCTAGGGGCCCGTGGAGTCCCGTAGATTTCCGTAGGGACCTGTAGGGTTGTGTAAGTGCCGGCAGGGGTTGGTAGGAGCTTGTAGGGTGCCATAAGTTTCCAGAGGGTTGTGTAGGGTTCCGTAGGGGCCTGTGGTGTTCCCTAGGGGCCTGTAGAGTCTCGTACGGTTCCGTAGGGGCCTGTGGTGTTCCCTAGGGGCCTGTAGAGTCTCGTACAGTTCCGTAGGGTCCTGTAGGTTTCCATAAGCGCACGCAGAGGTCTGAAGGGGCCCATACTGTTCCGTAAGGATCCACAGGGCTCAGTAGAGCTTCGTAGGTTCCCTAGAGGCCTGTAGAGTACCGCAGGAGCCAGTAGTGTTCTGTAGGGGTCCGTAGGGTTCCTTCCATAGGGGCTGGCAGTGTTCCGTAGGGGCCTGTAGGGTTGAGTAAGTGCCCGCAGGAGTCTGTAGGAGTCTGTGGGATTCTGTAAGGTTCCGGAGGGTTCTGCAGGGTTCCGTAGGGGCCCCTAGAGTTCCATAGTGGCTGGTAAAGTTCCGTAGGGCCCTGTACCGTTCCGTAACTGCCTGCAAGGGTCTTTAGGCTTCCGTAGGGGCTGGTAGGGTTCCATAAAGTTCCGTGGGTTCCTGCAGAGTTCTGCAAGTGCCCGCAAGGGCCTGTAGGGGCGCACAATGTTTCTGTCAGGTTCCGTAGAGTTCCGTAGGGGCCATAGGTTTCCGTAGCGGCTGGTAGTATTCCGTAGGGGTCTGTAGGGTTCCGTAGGCACCTGCAGTGTTCTGTAGGAGCCCATAGGGTTTTAGTGAGGTTCCGTTGTGTCGCTAAGGGTCTTGTAGAGTGCTGTCGGGTCCTGTAGTATTCTGTAGGGTTCCAGAGGGGCTCGTAGGGTTCCGTTGAAATCCGTAGGGTTCCCTAGGGGCCCGTGGAGTCCCGTAGATTTCCGTAGGGACCTGTAGGGTTGTGTAAGTGCCGGCAGGGGTTGGTAGGATCTTGTAGGGTGCCATAAGTTTCCAGAGGGTTGTGTAGGGTTCCGTAGGGGCCTGTGGTGTTCCCTAGGGGCCTGTAGAGTCTCGTACAGTTCCGTAGGGTCCTGTAGGTTTCCTTAAGCGCCCGCAGAGTTCTGAAGGGGCCCGTACTGTTCCGTAAGGATCCATAGGGCTCCGTAGAGCTTCGTATGTTCCCTAGAGGCCTGTAGAGTACCGCAGGAGCCAGTAGTGTTCTGTAGGGGCCCGTAGGGTTCCTTCCATAGGGGCTGGCAGTGTTCCGTAGGGGCCTGTAGGGTTGAGTAAGTGCCCGCAGGAGTCTGTAGGAATCCGTGGGATTCTGTAAGGTTCTGGAGGGTTCTGCAGGGTTCCGTAGGGGCCCGTAGAGTTCCGTAGTGGCTGGTAAAGTTCCCTAGGGCCCTGTACCGTTCCGTAACTGCCTGCAAGGGTCTTTAGGCTTCCGTAGGGGCTGGTAGGGTTCCATAAAGTTCCGTGGGTTCCTGCAGAATTCTGCAAGTGCCCGCAAGGGCCTGTAGGGGCCCACAGTGTTTCTGTCAGGTTCCGTAGAGTTCCGTAGGGGCCATAGGTTTCCGTAGCGGCTGGTAGTATTCCGTAGGGGTCTGTAGTGTTCCGTAGGCACCTGCAGTGTTCTGTAGGAGCCCATAGAGTTTTAGTGAGGTTCCGTTGTGTCGCTAAGGGTCTTGTAGAGTGCTGTCGGGTCCTGTAGTATTCTGTAGGGTTCCAGAGGGGCTCGTAGGGTTCCGTTGAAATCTGTAGGCTTCCCTAGGGGCCCGTGGAGTCCCGTAGATTTCCGTAGGGGCCTGTAAGGTTGTGTAAGTGCCCGCAGGGGTTGGTAGGAGCTTGTAGGGTGCCATAAGTTTCCAGAGGGTTGTGTAGGGTTCCGTAGGGGCCTGTGGTGTTCCCTAGGGGCCTGTAGAGTCTCGTACGGTTCCGTAGGGGCCTGTGGTGTTCCCTAGGGGCCTGTAGAGTCTCGTACAGTTCCGTAGGGTCCTGTAGGTTTCCATAAGCGCACGCAGAGGTCTGAAGGGGCCCGTACTGTTCCGTAAGGATCCACAGGGCTCAGTAGAGCTTCGTAGGTTCCCTAGAGGCCTGTAGAGTACCGCAGGAGCCAGTAGTGTTCTGTAGGGGCCCGTAGGGTTCCTTCCATAGGGGCTGGCAGTGTTCCGTAGGGGCCTGTAGGGTTGAGTAAGTGCCCGCAGGAGTCTGTAGGAGTCTGTGGGATTCTGTAAGGTTCCGGAGGGTTCTGCAGGGTTCCGTAGGGGCCCCTAGAGTTCCATAGTGGCTGGTAAAGTTCCGTAGGGCCCTGTACCGTTCCGTAACTGCCTGCAAGGGTCTTTAGGCTTCCGTAGGGGCTGGTAGGGTTCCATAAAGTTCCGTGGGTTCCTGCAGAGTTCTGCAAGTGCCCGCAAGGGCCTGTAGGGGCGCACAATGTTTCTGTCAGGTTCCGTAGAGTTCCGTAGGGGCCATAGGTTTCCGTAGCGGCTGGTAGTATTCCGTAGGGGTCTGTAGGGTTCCGTAGGCACCTGCAGTGTTCTGTAGGAGCCCATAGGGTTTTAGTGAGGTTCCGTTGTGTCGCTAAGGGTCTTGTAGAGTGCTGTCGGGTCCTGTAGTATTCTGTAGGGTTCCAGAGGGGCTCGTAGGGTTCCGTTGAAATCTGTAGGCTTCCCTAGGGGCCCGTGGAGTCCCGTAGATTTCCGTAGGGGCCTGTAGGGTTGTGTAAGTACCCGCAGGGGTTGGTAGGAGCTTGTAGGGTGCCATAAGTTTCCAGAGGGTTGTGTAGGGTTCCGTAGGGGCCTGTGGTGTTCCCTAGGGGCCTGTAGAGTCTCGTACGGTTCCGTAGGGGCCTGTGGTGTTCCCTAGGGGCCTGTAGAGTCTCGTACAGTTCCGTAGGGTCCTGTAGGTTTCCATAAGCGCCCGCAGAGGTCTGAAGGGGCCCGTACTGTTCCGTAAGGATCCACAGGGCTCAGTAGAGCTTCGTAGGTTCCCTAGAGGCCTGTAGAGTACCGCAGGAGCCAGTAGTGTTCTGTAGGGGCCCGTAGGGTTCCTTCCATAGGGGCTGGCAGTGTTCCGTAGGGGCCTGTAGGGTTGAGTAAGTGCCCGCAGGAGTCTGTAGGAGTCTGTGGGATTCTGTAAGGTTCCGGAGGGTTCTGCAGGGTTCCGTAGGGGCCCCTAGAGTTCCGTAGTGGCTGGTAAAGTTCCGTAGGGCCCTGTGGGTTCTGTATGGACTTGTAGCGTTCCGTAGGGGCCTGCAGGGTTCTGTAAGTGCCCGCAGGTGTCTGTAGGGTTCCGTAGGCACCTGCAGTGTTCTGCAGGAGCCCATAGGGTTTTAGTGAGGTTCCGTTGTGTTGCTAAGGGTCTTGTAGAGTGCTGTCGGGTCCTGGAGTATTCTGTAGGGTTCCAGAGGGGCTGGTAGGGTTCCGTCATAATCCGTAGGGTTCCCTAGGGGCCCGTGGAGTCCGTAGATTTCCGTAGGGACCTGTAGGGTTGTGTAAGTGCCGGCAGGGGTTGGTAGGAGCTTGTAGGGTGCCATAAGTTTCCAGAGGGTTGTGTAGGGTTCCGTAGGGGCCTGTGGTGTTCCCTAGGAGCCTGTAGAGTCTCGTACAGTTCCGTAGGGTCCTGTAGGTTTCCATAAGCGCCCGCAGAGGTCTGAAGGGCCCGTACTGTTCCGTAAGGATCCATAGGGGCTCCGTAGAGCTTCGTATGTTCCCTAGAGGCCTGTAGAGTACCGCAGGAGCCAGTAGTGTTCTGTAGGGGCCCGTAGGGTTCCTTCCATAGGGGCTGGCAGTGTTCCGTAGGGGCCTGTAGGGTTGAGTAAGTGCCCGCAGGAGTCTGTAGGAGTCTGTGGGATTCTGTAAGGTTCCGGAGGGTTCTGCAGGGTTCCGTAGGGGCCCCTAGAGTTCCATAGTGGCTGGTAAAGTTCCGTAGGGCCCTGTACCGTTCCGTAACTGCCTGCAACGGTCTTTAGGCTTCCGTAGGGGCTGGTAGGGTTCCATAAAGTTCCGTGGGTTCCTGCAGAGTTCTGCAAGTGCCCGCAAGGGCCTGTAGGGGCGCACAATGTTTCTGTCAGGTTCCGTAGAGTTCCGTAGGGGCCATAGGTTTCCGTAGCGGCTGGTAGTATTCCGTAGGGGTCTGTAGGGTTCCGTAGGCACCTGCAGTGTTCTGTAGGAGCCCATAGGGTTTTAGTGAGGTTCCGTTGTGTCGCTAAGGGTCTTGTAGAGTGCTGTCGGGTCCTGTAGTATTCTGTAGGGTTCCAGAGGGGCTCGTAGGGTTCCGTTGAAATCTGTAGGCTTCCCTAGGGGCCCGTGGAGTCCCGTAGATTTCCGTAGGGACCTGTAGGGTTGTGTAAGTGCCCGCAGGGGTTGGTAGGAGCTTGTAGGGTGCCATAAGTTTCCAGAGGGTTGTGTAGGGTTCCGTAGGGGCCTGTGGTGTTCCGTAGGGGCCTGTAGAGTCTCGTACAGTTCCGTAGGGGCCTGTGGTGTTCCCTAGGGGCCTGTAGAGTCTCGTACAGTTCCGTAGGGTCCTGTAGGTTTCCATAAGCGCCCGCAGAGGTCTGAAGGGGCCCGTACTGTTCCGTAAGGATCCACAGGGCTCAGTAGAGCTTCGTAGGTTCCCTAGAGGCCTGTAGAGTACCGCAGGAGCCAGTAGTGTTCTGTAGGGCCCCGTAGGGTTCCTTCCATAGGGGCTGGCAGTGTTCCGTAGGGGCCTGTAGGGTTGAGTAAGTGCCCGCAGGAGTCTGTAGGAGTCTGTGGGATTCTGTAAGGTTCCGGAGGGTTCTGCAGGGTTCCGTAGGGGCCCCTAGAGTTCCGTAGTGGCTGGTAAAGTTCCGTAGGGCCCTGTACCGTTCCGTAACTGCCTGCAAGGGTCTTTAGGCTTCCGTAGGGGCTGGTAGGGTTCCATAAAGTTCCGTGGGTTCCTGCAGAGTTCTGCAAGTGCCCGCAAGGGCCTGTAGGGGCGCACAATGTTTCTGTCAGGTTCCGTAGAGTTCCGTAGGGGCCATAGGTTTCCGTAGCGGCTGGTAGTATTCCGTAGGGGTCTGTAGGGTTCCGTAGGCACCTGCAGTGTTCTGTAGGAGCCCATAGGGTTTTAGTGAGGTTCCGTTGTGTCGCTAAGGGTCTTGTAGAGTGCTGTCGGGTCCTGGAGTATTCTGTAGGGTTCCAGAGGGGCTCGTAGGGTTCCGTTGAAATCTGTAGGCTTCCCTAGGGGCCCGTGGAGTCCCGTAGATTTCCGTAGGGGCCTGTAGGGTTGTGTAAGTGCCCGCAGGGGTTGGTAGGAGCTTGTAGGGTGCCATAAGTTTCCAGAGGGTTGTGTAGGGTTCCGTAGGGGCCTGTGGTGTTCCCTAGGGGCCTGTAGAGTCTCGTACAGTTCCGTAGGGGCCTGTGGTGTTCCCTAGGGGCCTGTAGAGTCTTGTACAGTTCTGTAGGGTCCTGTAGGTTTCCATAAGCGCCCGCAGAGGTCTGAAGGGGCCCGTACTGTTCTGTAAGGATCCATAGGGCTCCGTAGAGCTTCGTAGGTTCCCTAGAGGCCTGTAGAGTACCGCAGGAGCCAGTAGTGTTCTGTAGGGGCCCGTAGGGTTCCTTCCATAGGGGCTGGCAGTGTTCCGTAGGGGCCTGTAGGGTTGTGTAAGTGCCCGCAGCAGTCTGTAGGAGTCTGTGGGATTCTGTAAGGTTCCGGAGGGTTCTGCAGGGTTCCGTAGGGGCCCCTAGAGTTCCATAGTGGCTGGTAAAGTTCCGTAGGGTCCTGTGGGGTTCTGTATGGACTTGTAGCGTTCCGTAGGGGCCTGCAGGGTTCTGTAAGTGCCCGCAGGTGTCTGTAGGGTTCCGTAGGCACCTGCAGTGTTCTGTAGGAGCCCATAGGGTTTTAGTGAGGTTCCGTTGTGTTGCTAAGGGTCTTGTAGAGTGCTGTCGGGTCCTGGAGTATTCTGTAGGGTTCCAGAGGGGCTGGTAGGGTTCCGTCATAATCCGTAGGGTTCCCTTGGGGCCCATAGAGTCCCGTAGATTTCCGTAGGGACCTGTAAAGTTGTGTAAGTGCCCACAGGGGTTGGTAGGATCTTGTAGGGTGCCATAAGTTTCCAGAGGGTTGTGTAGGGTTCCGTAGGGGCCTGTGGTGTTCCCTAGGGGCCTGTAGAGTCTCGTACGGTTCCGTAGGGGCCTGTGGTGCTCCCTAGGGGCCTGTAGAGTCTCGTACAGTTCCGTAGGGTCCTGTAGGTTTCCATAAGCGCCTGCAGAGGTCTCAAGGGGCTGTTCCGTAAGGATCCACAGGGCTCAGTAGAGCTTCGTAGGTTCCCTAGAGGCCTGTAGAGTACCGCAGGAGCCAGTAATGTTCTGTAGGGGCCCGTAAGGTTCCTTCCGTAGGGGTGGCAGTGTTCTGTAGGGGCCTGTAGGTTTGTGTAAGTGCCCGCAGCAGTCTGTAGGAATTCGTGGGATTCTGTAAGGTTCCGGAGGGTTCTGCAGGGTTCTGTAGGGGCCCGGAGAGTTCCATAGTGGCTGGTAAAGTTCCCTAGGGCCCTGTGGGGTTCTGTATGGACCTGTAGCGTTCCGTAGGGGCCTGCAGGGTTCTGTAAGTGCCCGCAGGTGTCTGTAGGGTTCCGTAGGCACCTGCAGTGTTCTGCAGGAGCCCATAGGGTTTTAGTGAGGTTCCGTTGTGTTGCTAAGGGTCTTGTAGAGTGCTGTCGGGTCCTGGAGTATTCTGTAGGGTTCCAGAGGGGCTGGTAGGGTTCCGTCATAATCCGTAGGGTTCCCTAGGGGCCCGTGGAGTCCCGTAGATTTCCGTAGGGACCTGTAGGGTTGTGTAAGTGCCGGCAGGGGTTGGTAGGAGCTTGTAGGGTGCCATAAGTTTCCAGAGGGTTGTGTAGGGTTCCGTAGGGGCCTGTGGTGTTCCCTAGGGGCCTGTAGAGTCTCGTACAGTTCCGTAGGGTCCTGTAGGTTTCCATAAGCGCCCGCAGAGGTCTGAAGGGGCCCGTACTGTTCCGTAAGGATCCATAGGGCTCCGTAGAGCTTCGTAGGTTCCCTAGAGGCCTGTAGAGTACCGCAGGAGCCAGTAGTGTTCTGTAGGGCCCCGTAGGGTTCCTTCCATAGGGGCTGGCAGTGTTCCGTAGGGGCCTGTAGGGTTGAGTAAGTGCCCGCAGGAGTCTGTAGGAGTCTGTGGGATTCTGTAAGGTTCCGGAGGGTTCTGCAGGGTTCCGTAGGGGCCCCTAGAGTTCCATAGTGGCTGGTAAAGTTCCGTAGGGCCCTGTACCGTTCCGTAACTGCCTGCAACGGTCTTTAGGCTTCCGTAGGGGCTGGTAGGGTTCCATAAAGTTCCGTGGGTTCCTGCAGAGTTCTGCAAGTGCCCGCAAGGGCCTGTAGGGGCGCACAATGTTTCTGTCAGGTTCCGTAGAGTTCCGTAGGGGCCATAGGTTTCCGTAGTGGCTGGTAGTATTCCGTAGGGGTCTGTAGGGTTCCGTAGGCACCTGCAGTGTTCTGTAGGAGCCCATAGGGTTTTAGTGAGGTTCCGTTGTGTCGCTAAGGGTCTTGTAGAGTGCTGTCGGGTCCTGTAGTATTCTGTAGGGTTCCAGAGGGGCTCGTAGGGTTCCGTTGAAATCTGTAGGCTTCCCTAGGGGCCCGTGGAGTCCCGTAGATTTCCGTAGGGACCTGTAGGGTTGTGTAAGTGCCCGCAGGGGTTGGTAGGAGCTTGTAGGGTGCCATAAGTTTCCAGAGGGTTGTGTAGGGTTCCGTAGGGGCCTGTGGTGTTCCGTAGGGGCCTGTAGAGTCTCGTACAGTTCCGTAGGGGCCTGTGGTGTTCCCTAGGGGCCTGTAGAGTCTCGTACAGTTCCGTAGGGTCCTGTAGGTTTCCATAAGCGCCCGCAGAGGTCTGAAGGGGCCCGTACTGTTCCGTAAGGATCCACAGGGCTCAGTAGAGCTTCGTAGGTTCCCTAGAGGCCTGTAGAGTACCGCAGGAGCCAGTAGTGTTCTGTAGGGGCCCGTAGGGTTCCTTCCATAGGGGCTGGCAGTGTTCCGTAGGGGCCTGTAGGGTTGAGTAAGTGCCCGCAGGAGTCTGTAGGAGTCTGTGGGATTCTGTAAGGTTCCGGAGGGTTCTGCAGGGTTCCGTAGGGGCCCCTAGAGTTCCATAGTGGCTGGTAAAGTTCCGTAGGGCCCTGTACCGTTCCGTAACTGCCTGCAAGGGTCTTTAGGCTTCCGTAGGGGCTGGTAGGGTTCCATAAAGTTCCGTGGGTTCCTGCAGAGTTCTGCAAGTGCCCGCAAGGGCCTGTAGGGGCGCACAATGTTTCTGTCAGGTTCCGTAGAGTTCCGTAGGGGCCATAGGTTTCCGTAGGGGCTGGTAGTATTCCGTAGGGGTCTGTAGTGTTCCGTAGGCACCTGCAGTGTTTTGTAGGAGCCCATAGGGTTTTAGTGAGGTTCCGTTGTGTCGCTAAGGGTCTTGTAGAGTGCTGTCGGGTCCTGGAGTATTCTGTAGGGTTCCAGAGGGGCTCGTAGGGTTCCGTTGAAATCTGTAGGCTTCCCTAGGGGCCCGTGGAGTCCCGTAGATTTCCGTAGGGGCCTGTAGGGTTGTGTAAGTGCCCGCAGGGGTTGGTAGGATCTTGTAGGGTGCCATAAGTTTCCAGAGGGTTGTGTAGGGTTCCGTAGGGGCCTGTGGTGTTCCCTAGGGGCCTGTAGAGTCTCGTACAGTTCCGTAGGGGCCTGTGGTGTTCCCTAGGGGCCTGTAGAGTCTTGTACAGTTCTGTAGGGTCCTGTAGGTTTCCATAAGCGCCCGCAGAGGTCTGAAGGGGCCCGTACTGTTCTGTAAGGATCCATAGGGCTCCGTAGAGCTTCGTAGGTTCCCTAGAGGCCTGTAGAGTACCGCAGGAGCCAGTAGTGTTCTGTAGGGGCCCGTAGGGTTCCTTCCATAGGGGCTGGCAGTGTTCCGTAGGGGCCTCTAGGGTTGTGTAAGTGCCCGCAGCAGTCTGTAGGAGTCTGTGGGATTCTGTAAGGTTCCGGAGGGTTCTGCAGGGTTCCGTAGGGGCCCCTAGAGTTCCATAGTGGCTGGTAAAGTTCCGTAGGGCCCTGTGGGGTTCTGTATGGACTTGTAGCGTTCCGTAGGGGCCTGCAGGGTTCTGTAAGTGCCCGCAGGTGTCTGTAGGGTTCCGTAGGCACCTGCAGTGTTCTGTAGGAGCCCATAGGGTTTTAGTGAGGTTCCGTTGTGTTGCTAAGGGTCTTGTAGAGTGCTGTCGGGTCCTGGAGTATTCTGTAGGGTTCCAGAGGGGCTGGTAGGGTTCCGTCATAATCCGTAGGGTTCCCTAGGGGCCCGTGGAGTCCCGTAGATTTCCGTAGGGGCCTGTAGGGTTGTGTAAGTGCCCGCAGGGGTTGGTAGGATCTTGTAGGGTGCCATAAGTTTCCAGAGGGTTGTGTAGGGTTCCGTAGGGGCCTGTGGTGTTCCGTAGGGGCCTGTAGAGTCTCGTACAGTTCCGTAGGGGCCTGTGGTGTTCCCTAGGGGCCTGTAGAGTCTCGTACAGTTCCGTAGGGTCCTGTAGGTTTCCATAAGCGCCCGCAGAGGTCTGAAGGGGCCCGTACTGTTCCGTAAGGATCCACAGGGCTCAGTAGAGCTTCGTAGGTTCCCTAGAGGCCTGTAGAGTACCGCAGGAGCCAGTAGTGTTCTGTAGGGCCCCGTAGGGTTCCTTCCATAGGGGCTGGCAGTGTTCCGTAGGGGCCTGTAGGGTTGAGTAAGTGCCCGCAGGAGTCTGTAGGAGTCTGTGGGATTCTGTAAGGTTCCGGAGGGTTCTGCAGGGTTCCGTAGGGGCCCCTAGAGTTCCATAGTGGCTGGTAAAGTTCCGTAGGGCCCTGTACCGTTCCGTAACTGCCTGCAAGGGTCTTTAGGCTTCCGTAGGGGCTGGTAGGGTTCCATAAAGTTCCGTGGGTTCCTGCAGAGTTCTGCAAGTGCCCGCAAGGGCCTGTAGGGGCGCACAATGTTTCTGTCAGGTTCCGTAGAGTTCCGTAGGGGCCATAGGTTTCCGTAGCGGCTGGTAGTATTCCGTAGGGGTCTCTAGTGTTCCGTAGGCACCTGCAGTGTTCTGTAGGAGCCCATAGAGTTTTAGTGAGGTTCCGTTGTGTCGCTAAGGGTCTTGTAGAGTGCTGTCGGGTCCTGTAGTATTCTGTAGGGTTCCAGAGGGGCTCGTAGGGTTCCGTTGAAATCTGTAGGCTTCCCTAGGGGCCCGTGGAGTCCCGTAGATTTCCGTAGGGGCCTGTAGGGTTGTGTAAGTACCCGCAGGGGTTGGTAGGAGCTTGTAGGGTGCCATAAGTTTCCAGAGGGTTGTGTAGGGTTCCGTAGGGGCCTGTGGTGTTCCCTAGGGGCCTGTAGAGTCTCGTACGGTTCCGTAGGGGCCTGTGGTGCTCCCTAGGGGCCTGTAGAGTCTCGTACAGTTCCGTAGGGTCCTGTAGGTTTCCATAAGTGCCCGCAGAGGTCTGAAGGGGCCCGTACTGTTCCGTAAGGATCCACAGGGCTCCGTAGAGCTTCGTAGGTTCCCTAGAGGCCTGTAGAGTACCGCAGGAGCCAGTAGTGTTCTGTAGGGGCCCGTAGGGTTCCTTCCATAGGGGCTGGCAGTGTTCCGTAGGGGCCTGTAGGGTTGAGTTAGTGCCCGCAGGAGTCTGTAGGAGTCTGTGGGATTCTGTAAGGTTCCGGAGGGTTCTGCAGGGTTCCGTAGGGGCCCCTAGAGTTCCATAGTGGCTGGTAAAGTTCCCTAGGGCCCTGTACCGTTCCGTAACTGCCTGCAAGGGTCTTTAGGCTTCCGTAGGGGCTGGTAGGGTTCCATAAAGTTCCGTGGGTTCCTGCAGAGTTCTGCAAGTGCCCGCAAGGGCCTGTAGGGGCCCACAGTGTTTCTGTCAGGTTCCGTAGAGTTCCGTAGGGGCCATAGGTTTCCGTAGCGGCTGGTAGTATTCCGTAGGGGTCTGTAGTGTTCCGTAGGCACCTGCAGTGTTCTGTAGGAGCCCATAGAGTTTTAGTGAGGTTCCGTTGTGTCGCTAAGGGTCTTGTAGAGTGCTGTCGGGTCCTGTAGTATTCTGTAGGGTTCCAGAGGGGCTCGTAGGGTTCCGTTGAAATCTGTAGGCTTCCCTAGGGGCCCGTGGAGTCCCGTAGATTTCCGTAGGGGCCTGTAGGGTTGTGTAAGTACCCGCAGGGGTTGGTAGGAGCTTGTAGGGTGCCATAAGTTTCCAGAGGGTTGTGTAGGGTTCCGTAGGGGCCTGTGGTGTTCCCTAGGGGCCTGTAGAGTCTCGTACGGTTCCGTAGGGGCCTGTGGTGTTCCCTAGGGGCCTGTAGAGTCTCGTACAGTTCCGTAGGGTCCTGTAGGTTTCCATAAGTGCCCGCAGAGGTCTGAAGGGGCCCGTACTGTTCCGTAAGGATCCACAGGGCTCCGTAGAGCTTCGTAGGTTCCCTAGAGGCCTGTAGAGTACCGCAGGAGCCAGTAGTGTTCTGTAGGGGCCCGTAGGGTTCCTTCCATAGGGGCTGGCAGTGTTCCGTAGGGGCCTGTAGGGTTGAGTTAGTGCCCGCAGGAGTCTGTAGGAGTCTGTGGGATTCTGTAAGGTTCCGGAGGGTTCTGCAGGGTTCCGTAGGGGCCCCTAGAGTTCCATAGTGGCTGGTAAAGTTCCCTAGGGCCCTGTACCGTTCCGTAACTGCCTGCAAGGGTCTTTAGGCTTCCGTAGGGGCTGGTAGGGTTCCATAAAGTTCCGTGGGTTCCTGCAGAGTTCTGCAAGTGCCCGCAAGGGCCTGTAGGGGCGCACAATGTTTCTGTCAGGTTCCGTAGAGTTCCGTAGGGGCCATAGGTTTCCGTAGCGGCTGGTAGTATTCCGTAGGGGTCTGTAGGGTTCCGTAGGCACCTGCAGTGTTCTGTAGGAGCCCATAGGGTTTTAGTGAGGTTCCGTTGTGTCGCTAAGGGTCTTGTAGAGTGCTGTCGGGTCCTGTAGTATTCTGTAGGGTTCCAGAGGGGCTCGTAGGGTTCCGTTGAAATCTGTAGGCTTCCCTAGGGGCCCGTGGAGTCCCGTAGATTTCCGTAGGGGCCTGTAGGGTTCTGTAAGTGCCCGCAGGGGTTGGTAGGATCTTGTAGGGTGCCATAAGTTTCCAGAGGGTTGTGTAGGGTTCCGTAGGGGCCTGTGGTGTTCCCTAGGGGCCTGTAGAGTCTCGTACAGTTCCGTAGGGTCCTGTAGGTTTCCATAAGCGCCCGCAGAGGTCTGAAGGGGCCCGTACTGTTCCGTAAGGATCCATAGGGCTCCGTAGAGCTTCGTATGTTCCCTAGAGGCCTGTAGAGTACCGCAGGAGCCAGTAGTGTTCTGTAGGGGCCCGTAGGGTTCCTTCCATAGGGGCTGGCAGTGTTCCGTAGGGTCCTCTAGGGTTGAGTAAGTGCCCGCAGGAGTCTGTAGGAATCCGTGGGATTCTGTAAGGTTCTGGAGGGTTCTGCAGGGTTCCGTAGGGGCCCGTAGAGTTCCGTAGTGGCTGGTAAAGTTCCCTAGGGCCCTGTACCGTTCCGTAACTGCCTGCAAGGGTCTTTAGGCTTCCGTAGGGGCTGGTAGGGTTCCATAAAGTTCCGTGGGTTCCTGCAGAATTCTGCAAGTGCCCGCAAGGGCCTGTAGGGGCCCACAGTGTTTCTGTCAGGTTCCGTAGAGTTCCGTAGGGGCCATAGGTTTCCGTAGCGGCTGGTAGTATTCCGTAGGGGTCTGTAGTGTTCCGTAGGCACCTGCAGTGTTCTGTAGGAGCCCATAGAGTTTTAGTGAGGTTCCGTTGTGTCGCTAAGGGTCTTGTAGAGTGCTGTCGGGTCCTGTAGTATTCTGTAGGGTTCCAGAGGGGCTCGTAGGGTTCCGTTGAAATCTGTAGGCTTCCCTAGGGGCCCGTGGAGTCCCGTAGATTTCCGTAGGGGCCTGTAGGGTTGTGTAAGTACCCGCAGGGGTTGGTAGGAGCTTGTAGGGTGCCATAAGTTTCCAGAGGGTTGTGTAGGGTTCCGTAGGGGCCTGTGGTGTTCCCTAGGGGCCTGTAGAGTCTCGTACGGTTCCGTAGGGGCCTGTGGTGTTCCCTAGGGGCCTGTAGAGTCTCGTACAGTTCCGTAGGGTCCTGTAGGTTTCCATAAGCGCCCACAGAGGTCTGAAGGGGCCCGTACTGTTCCGTAAGGATCCATAGGGCTCCGTAGAGCTTCGTATGTTCCCTAGAGGCCTGTAGAGTACCGCAGGAGCCAGTAGTGTTCTGTAGGGGTCCGTAGGGTTCCTTCCATAGGGGCTGGCAGTGTTCCGTAGGGTCCTCTAGGGTTGAGTAAGTGCCCGCAGGAATCTGTAGAAGTCTGTGGGATTCTGTAAGGTTCCGGAGGGTTCTGCAGGGTTCCGTAGGGGCCCCTAGAGTTCCGTAGTGGCTGGTAAAGTTCCGTAGGGCCCTGTACCGTTCCGTAACTGCCTGCAAGGGTCTTTAGGCTTCCGTAGGGGCTGGTAGGGTTCCATAAAGTTCCGTGGGTTCCTGCAGAGTTCTGCAAGTGCCCGCAAGGGCCTGTAGGGGCGCACAATGTTTCTGTCAGGTTCCGTAGAGTTCCGTAGGGGCCATAGGTTTCCGTAGTGGCTGGTAGTATTCCGTAGGGGTCTGTAGGGTTCCGTAGGCACCTGCAGTGTTCTGTAGGAGCCCATAGGGTTTTAGTGAGGTTCCGTTGTGTCGCTAAGGGTCTTGTAGAGTGCTGTCGGGTCCTGGAGTATTCTGTAGGGTTCCAGAGGGGCTGGTAGGGTTCCGTCATAATCCGTAGGCTTCCCTAGGGGCCCGTGGAGTCCCGTAGATTTCCGTAGGGACCTGTAGGGTTGTGTAAGTGCCCGCAGGGGTTGGTAGGATCTTGTAGGGTGCCATAAGTTTCCAGAGGGTTGTGTAGGGTTCCGTAGGGGCCTGTGGTGTTCCCTAGGGGCCTGTAGAGTCTCGTACAGTTCCGTAGGGTCCTGTAGGTTTCCATAAGCGCCCGCAGAGGTCTGAAGGGGCCCGTACTGTTCCGTAAGGATCCATAGGGCTCCGTAGAGCTTCGTAGGTTCCCTAGAGGCCTGTAGAGTACCGCAGGAGCCAGTAGTGTTCTGTAGGGGCCCGTAGGGTTCCTTCCATAGGGGCTGGCAGTGTTCCGTAGGGTCCTCTAGGGTTGAGTAAGTGCCCGCAGGAGTCTGTAGGAGTCTGTGGGATTCTGTAAGGTTCCGGAGGGTTCTGCAGGGTTCCGTAGGGGCCCGTAGAGTTCCATAGTGGCTGGTAAAGTTCCGTAGTGCCCTGTACCGTTCCGTAACTGCCTGCAAGGGTCTTTAGGCTTCCGTAGGGGCTGGTAGGGTTCCATAAAGTTCCGTGGGTTCCTGCAGAGTTCTGCAAGTGCCCGCAAGGGCCTGTAGGGGCCCACAGTGTTTCTGTCAGGTTCCGTAGAGTTCCGTAGGGGCCATAGGTTTCCGTAGCGGCTGGTAGTATTCCGTAGGGGTCTGTAGGGTTCCGTAGGCACCTGCAGTGTTCTGTAGGAGCCCATAGGGTTTTAGTGAGGTTCCGTTGTGTCGCTAAGGGTCTTGTAGAGTGCTGTCGGGTCCTGGAGTATTCTGTAGGGTTCCAGAGGGGCTGGTAGGGTTCCGTCATAATCCGTAGGGTTCCCTAGGGGCCCGTGGAGTCCCGTAGATTTCCGTAGGTGTCGTTGTTGTTGAGACGGACAAACGACACGGACAGTAATCTTCAGCAGTTCAAGCAGTAACAGTCCCCCTTTATTAGCACACATATATTCTTATATATTCTTTCTTAACACATGTGTTCTTTTACTATTGGTTACATATTGTTATAACAATATATCATTGGTTGTCTCTTGCAAAACATCAAATCTACTCCTTATCTTGTCAGTCCCCAGCTGGTACCTAAAAGTTGTTTTACTTCTCAGGATGTTTTCTACTCCCTTCTTTCTCAAGGATATACTTTAATCTCTGCAAGGTCAACTCCTGACTCCATTCCCACAATCAAGGGTTCCACGGACCCGCCGCAGTCCCCCACAATTCCCCCTTTTTGTATTTGTGCCAAAAATATCGCCCTCATCGTCCACTGCAGGGCCCTTTGCAGCAAGGAGATGACACATGGCAACATTAATAGCACAATTACAACAATCAGTAAAATAACTAATCCCGTTCTTACTACTGACAACAACCATCCCGACAGTCCCCATTCACTAAACAATCTGTTCAACCAATCCCATCCATTGTCAACTTGCAGCTTTTGTACTCCTTCCTTTAACAACTGTATGCTTTTATGAATTGATTCAGAGTGATCTGACAAGTTCATGCAATACATTCCATCAATATCCTCACATCCATGTCCTTGAGCTAATAACAAAAAATCTATTGCCGCTCTATTTTATAACATACCATGCCTAACTGAGTCTACATCTAATAGTAAATTGCTTAATGCCGCAGAGGTTGCATTCATTTGCTTTGCTAGCCAGCATCCTAACTTATTCAAGGTACTTAATGCTTTGGCAGCAGCTGCTCCTGGTACAAACATGGAGGCTGCCCATATTTCACCCTTATTCCAAAAAGTGACTTGGTCATCACAGTCTTCATTGTAAGCATGGAGGCTCCTCTTAGCTTTTTTTTTTTATAATAGCGATGTTGATAAATCATGGACGTATTAGGAGTTAACAATGTTAAGCGTCCCAAACTGCATGGTCCTCCTGTTATGTGAGAAGGTATGGCTCCCCAGGCTCGATCTCCACATATCAGGAATATCCCCGGGGGTAGCGCCAAAAGGACATTTGAGGATCAAGAAATATTTGGGGAGGTAAAGTTACACCATACACTTGAATTTCTGTAAATTGTCATACTTGAATTTACCACCCATGCCAGGGATTGATTCTTTCCTGTATAATTGAAATACAGACAATAGTCCATTTTTATAGATCCCAAAAGTTCAAGCTCTTGAGGTTCCAAAGGCACTTTAGGCAAATAAGGCACCCATGCGTCCCATGTATTAACCAACGACTCGTTCTGAAAAGTTGCCCGTGCTTCATGCGGTACCGGCCACTTGTCCACTGGAACACCAACGAGACATGTAATAAATGGATTCTCTGGTGATGTAGTGGCCAGACATATGGAATCTTGGCCAGTCATGTTGGCTAGAGTGATCCATACATTGGTCCTTGTCTGCGTTGGCATCCAAAATGCGTTGACCACAGCACACATCATGAGGAAGATAACACAGGCTTCACATTCCGTGCCGGCATCCATTGCGGCCCGTGATCTGTGGAAACACAAGCATAACCTCTTCCCCAGGTTAATAGATCATACGGACCCATCCATTGACCCGTATGTAGATCCCGCACTAACACCTTTGCCCCTGGCCCCACCCCCTCCTGAGTTACCAGGGAATTGAAATGGCGAAGGATGGGCGGTGTTGGGGTCGGAGAATCATCAGAAACCTGTAAAAAATTTAAAACATATGTAGCTTTAGCCAATCGTGCATCAGGTGGTTCACCCAGCATTCCCCCTTTTTGTTTTTGGAGGAAGCGCTTGAGTGTACCGTGGGCTCGTTCTACAATGCTTTGTCCTGTGGGAGAATGGGGAATTCCAGTAACATGGGATATCCCCCAAAGCTGCAAAAATAATGCAACTTTCTGAGACACGTAAGCCGGGCCATTGTCTGTCTTAACTTGTTGGGGAACACCTAAAATGGAAAATGCACGTTGCCAATGGCGGATGACATCACGTGCAGATTCCCCAGTATGAGCAGTGGCAACAAGAGCTGATGAAAAAGTATCTATAGAGACATGCACGTATTTCAGACGCCCAAATTCGGGTACGTGCGTAACATCAGTCTGCCAGATCTGCAAGGCACGGAGGCCACGAGGGTTGGTGCCATAGTAAATAGGGACATGATGGCCCTGACAATCAGGGCATGCAGCAACAATGGCACGTGCCTCAGAATTGGAAATATGAAATTGACGTTTCAGGGCCCGATAGCCCTGATGGTAAAAGCGATGTGAAGCTATTGCCTGTTGTTTAATGTCGGGAACAGGTCCTAATGCCACTGCGGACACCAAAGCATCTGCTTTTGCATTTCCTTCCACTATAAAACCCGGTAACGTAGTGTGACTTTTAATATGCATGACATAATATTCATAGTGACGTTTCTGAATTTCTAACCATAATAGCTTCAGAACCCCAAACAGCGTTTCATTAGACACATGCCCTAACACAGCTTTATCCAATCGTTGTACCAGTCCAGCCACATAAGCAGAATCCGTTATGATGTTTACTGGGCCAGGGAAGTTTTGAAACACCATGGCCATCGCCCTAAGTTCAACCACTTGTGGTGAGCCTTCTTGATGTTCGATTTTATGCTGCCATTGTGGTCCATCTTTCCAAACGATGGCTGCTTTTCCGGTTTTCCCTGATCCATCCGTAAACACCGTGGGTCCCTCTACTGGATCCAATTGACTCAATTGTTTCTGACCAAATCTCACCTGACTTCCTAGTTTGACCAATGGATGTGAGGGCAAATGATAACTTATTTGCCCTGTATAGTTCATCATGGCTGCTTGTAAAGCAGAGCTGTTGGCCATGCACCATTCAAAATAATCACTCTGCACTGGGAGTACAATTTTTTCCGGGTCTCTCGCCATTAATTCCATACAGCGTGTCCTGATTTTTATAATTACTTGAGCCACCAGCTCAAAAAGGCCAGGGGCTGTCTTTTTTGTTTTATTTGGCAAGAAAACCCATTCCAAAACATGTAGAGAATCATCCCACTTCTCATGCCATTGTGCAATCATGGCAAAGGGTACCAACTGATCAATCAAAATGATTGCCTGGACAGGCACTGTCAATTCAATTCTCCATACGTGTTTGCTACTAATTGCTCGCTCAATATCTGCAATTGTTTTTTGTGCACCTACCGTCAAGGTGCGTGGGGCAGAAATATCTGTGTCTCCTTGCAGTAGTTCAAATAACGGTTGCAATTTAGAAGAAGGAATCCCCACGTAGGGTCGAATCCAATTAATCATCCCTGCTAATTTTTGCACGTCATTTAATGTTTTCACTTCCACTTGCAATTGTATGGGTTGTGGCATCACCATTTGAGTTAAGACTTTCATACCTAAATAGAGCCATGGTTGCTGCCGTTGCACCTTTTCAGGCGCAACAATTAGTCCATATCGGCACAGAGATTCCCGTGTTTTGTTCTCCATCTCAATTAACTCCTGTGGAGTTGCTGCAGCTAACAGAATGTCATCCATATAATGATAGCAATAACCTGATGGGAACAAAGCACGTACTGGACTCAATGCCTTTGCCACGAACCACTGGCAAATTGTGGGTGAGTTTTTCATACCTTGCGGTAACACCTTCCAATGATATCTTTTTGCAGGTTCCATATTGTTTATGGATGGTACAGTAAAGGCAAATTTCTCCATATCTTGATCTGCTAAAGGAATTGTAAAGAAACAATCTTTCAAGTCCATTACAACAATTTCCCATTGCATCGGAATCATGGTGGGAGAGGGTAATCCAGGTTGTAAAGCTCCCATGGTTGCTATAACCTCATTAATCTTCCTCAGATCATGTAACAATCTCCATTTTCCAGATTTTTTCTTTATAACAAACACAGGGGTATTCCAAGGGCTGTGTGAGACCTCTGTGTGTCCTGCAGCTAGTTGTTCTGCTACGAGAGACTGCAGGGCAGTGAGTTTTTCTTGACTGAGGGGCCACTGATCGACCCACACTGGTCTTTCAGTTAACCATCTTAATGCCAGAGTGGGTCGAGAAATGCCCTGCAATACAGTGACCCCTACTGAAAATCCGTTGTTATCCGTACTCCCCATTATCCTAAACAGTCCCTTCCCCACAAATTTAATGGGGCCGAGGTCACATAAGGTCTCACCGTAGCCCTTTGACCTTCAGAATTAACAATCGTAATCGGTTTGGCTGATATTAAGCTATTTGCAACTCCTCCAAGTCCTGCCACCCCCAAGGTGTTTGAGGCCAAAGGCCAAATATTCGGCCATTCGCGCAGTGAGATGATAGTCACATCCGCCCCTGTATCGAGTAACCCAGTCAGTTTCACCTGATCGGGGGTAACACTGTTCATCATGAGTGTACAGATCATTTGCGGCTGTTTCTCCGACACTGTCTGAGTCCAGAAAACAAGTGGTTTTCCTGTTGATCCAAATCCGCCATCACCGCGAACAACCTGTTCAGTCCTGGGGACACAACTCATAAATGGCACAAGTTGAGCTAAACGTGTTCCTTTTTCTATTGTTACCGGTGGGGTTGCTGTAGATACCATAGCACAAATTTGTCCTGTAAAATCGGCGTCAATAACTCCAACATGCACCATGAGTCCTTGTAGGGTGGTACTTGATCTTCCTATTAGTAAAGCACTCAGTCCCCTACCAATTGGTCCCCAGGCATCTAAAGGCACTTTGTGCACCCCTTGAGTTGTTATAGTCACTGTGTGGGCGGTGGATACATCCATCCCGGCTGATCCACTGGTTTTCCCTGATAGCTTGTCACAGAGGGTTGCGTCTGCACTGACCCTAGAAATGGGTTGCCAGGATTGTAGGGCATTTGCGTACGGGGCATTTGTGTCTGCACGCGCCCCTTCGCGCTCTTCTTGCCGTTTCCCGGCTGTAATGGTTGACCATTAAGGTGATATTTAGAGTGACATTGCTTAGCAACATGTCCAACCTTTCCACACCTATAGCAATTCATTTCTGCTGTGTCCCCCGCCGTATTGACTTTTCCCGAGCCAGTTCCTCCCGTTTTTTTCTTGGGGCATTCAGCTTTTACATGACCTGTTTGACCACAGCCATAGCATTTTTGGCCCTGTACTCGCATGGCTGCCATTGCAGCAGCGAGTGCAGTCATTTTATGCTCCACAGATCCAACCTTGGCACAAGCAGTAATCATTGCCTCTAAGGTTGGGTCTCCTGGTAATGCCTCAATTATTTTTTGACAGTCCGCATTAGCATTGTCGCGAGCCAATTGTTTCACTAACATTTCACGGAGGCGCGCATCAAACACTTGACGTTCAACAGCAGCTTGTAACTTTTCAACAAAGGAGAGAAATGGTTCTCGAGTGCCTTGTTTAATGGTGGTATATTTTTGTTTTGGTTCTGCCAATTCTGCAGTGCGAATTATTGCCTCGATGCCTATACTTTTTACTTGTTCAAGCACCAAGGGGGGCCACTGCGCTTGATGCTGTGGGTTATTGAATTGCCCAGCACCCATTAAAACATCAGCACCATTGCCATAGCGAGGATCACCCTGTGGAAACTGCAGATTTGCTACGGCCTGAGCCTCAGCCCTTTGCTGCCAAATATTTCGAAACACTGCAAGCTGCACAGGTTGAAAAATGATCTGAGCAATATGAGTAATATCATAAGGGGTCATAGCTTCCATTGACAATAATCGTATCAGTTGCATTACTGCAGGGGAGTTGGGGCCATACTGGGCAGTGGCCTTTTGTAAATCCTGAATCACCTTCCAGGAATAAGTAGCATGCTCATGAGGCTCCCCTGCAGCTGGGTCATGATACACCACGGGAAATGCTGCAGGCCCAGCAGTCTCAACATTCAAAGGTTCATCAGTGGTGAGGGGAATGGATATATTCTCTGATAAATCCCAGTCGCCCAACTCCATAGCTTTAGCTTTGACCTTTTTCCAGAATCGCACAGGATTTCGCGGTCTAACCGTAATCGAGGCTGGAGGTAAATCCCAAGTACGAGGGTATTTTGGTCTACACTCTGCCCCCCCTTGCTCGGAAGGTTTTACTGGCGCAGGGGTGTGCAAAGGGGGACCCGGATTCTCAGGGACTACCTCCTCAAGCTCATTTTGCCCTGTCATAGGATCATCCTGATCAACATTAACGTCCGAATCCTCTGGCAGAGGTGGATACAAAAAGGGGTTAAGCGACGGCCGCGCTTTTTGCTCTTCCGCAATCGGCACTGGCGGAGCAGAGGGTTGCACACACTCTCCTGACTTAAATACAGGGAGTCCCTCCTGCGGCCACACATATCCCGAATCTGCCGCTTGTTTATGCGAGTCTCTTGCCGCTTCTATCTGTTCTCGGGGCAGCACATACTTATACTTTTTTCCTTCGGAAAGCCGCAGCCCCCCCCCCCCATCAGTACCCCCCCCGTCTTCTTTCTTGGTAACAGGGGGTTTTAGGACCGGGGGTTTTGGGACCGCAGATGGCTCCGCCCCTCCTTTTAAGTCCAGCCTGAAAGGATCAGGCGACTCATTTTTTCCCGCAGTCTCCGCTTGTTCCCTCTGCTCTTTAAACCCTTTCAAAGTCTCTAGTAGCAAACGCCACGTTGTTAGTAGTTCAGTCGCTTCTTTGGAGCCTCTCGTAGCACCATCGAACAATTTATCACCCAAGTCTTTCCACTGTGATACACTAAACGCTGTGACAGTGGTAACTTCAATGCCTTGTCTTTTGCCCCAGAGCAGCATTTTCCGTAAAGTCAACTCGGGGAGGTCCACGCCTCGCCGTTTCAAAAGCAACTGCCACATAGAGAGTATGATACCCTCTTCTTTGGACAAGTTCCCTCCCATGTTCCCAGTAGCTCACCTCTCCAGGTGTCTTATTCACGATCCGGATCAATCAGCAGCTCTCCCCGCCGCTCTCAGCTATACTGGGCTCCGTCTCCACGGCTATCTCCAGCCGTCTTTTTTCCTATGCAGAATCACGTCGGGGTCACCAGTTGTCGTTGTTGTTGAGACGGACAAACGACACGGACAGTAATCTTCAGCAGTTCAAGCAGTAACAGTCCCCCTTTATTAGCACACATATATTCTTATATATTCTTTCTTAACACATGTGTTCTTTTACTATTGGTTACATATTGTTATAACAATATATCATTGGTTGTCTCTTGCAAAACATCAAAACTACTCCTTATCTTGTCAGTCCCCAGCTGGTACCTAAAAGTTGTTTTACTTCTCAGGATGTTTTCTACTCCCTTCTTTCTCAAGGATATACTTTAATCTCTGCAAGGTCAACTCCTGACTCCATTCCCACAATCAAGGGTTCCACGGACCCGCCGCAGTCCCCCACACGTAGGGGCCTGTAGGGTTGTGTAAGTGCCGGCAGGGGTTGGTAGGATCTTGTAGGGTGCCATATGTTTCCGGAGGGTTGTGTAGGGTTCCGTAGGGGCCTGTGGTGTTCCCTAGGGGCCTGTAGAGTCTCGTACAGTTCCGTAGGGTCCTGTAGGTTTCCATAAGCGCCCGCAGAGGTCTGAAGGGGCCCGTACTGTTCCGTAAGGATCCACAGGGCTCAGTAGAGCTTCGTAGGTTCCCTAGAGGCCTGTAGAGTACCGCAGGAGCCAGTAGTGTTCTGTAGGGGCCCGTAGGGTTCCTTCCATAGGGGCTGGCAGTGTTCCGTAGTGGCCTGTAGGGTTGAGTAAGTGCCCGCAGGAGTCTGTAGGAGTCTGTGGGATTCTGTAAGGTTCCGGAGGGTTCTGCAGGGTTCCGTAGGGGCCCCTAGAGTTCCATAGTGGCTGGTAAAGTTCCGTAGGGCCCTGTACCGTTCCGTAACTGCCTGCAAGGGTCTTTAGGCTTCCGTAGGGGCTGGTACGGTTCCATAAAGTTCCGTGGGTTCCTGCAGAGTTCTGCAAGTGCCCGCAAGGGCCTGTAGGGGCGCACAATGTTTCTGTCAGGTTCCGTAGAGTTCCGTAGGGGCCATAGGTTTCCGTAGTGGCTGGTAGTATTCCGTAGGGGTCTGTAGGGTTCCGTAGGCACCTGCAGTGTTCTGTAGGAGCCCATAGGGTTTTAGTGAGGTTCCGTTGTGTCGCTAAGGGTCTTGTAGAGTTCTGTCGGGTCCTGGAGTATTCTGTAGGGTTTCAGAGGGGCTGGTAGGGTTCCGTCAAAATCCGTAGGGTTCCCTAGGGGCCCGTGGAGTCCCGTAGATTTCCGTAGGGACCTGTAGGGTTGTGTAAGTGCCGGCAGGGGTTGGTAGGATCTTGTAGGGTGCCATAAGTTTCCAGAGGGTTGTCTAGGGTTCCGTAGGGGCCTGTGGTGTTCCCTAGGGGCCTGTAGAGTCTCGTACAGTTCCGTAGGGTCCTGTAGGTTTCCATAAGCGCCCGCAGAGGTCTGAAGGGGCCCGTACTGTTCTGTAAGGATCCATAGGGCTCCGTAGAGCTTCATAGGTTCCCTAGAGGCCTGTAGAGTACCGCAGGAGCCAGTAGTGTTCTGTAGGGGCCCGTAGGGTTCCTTCCATAGGGGCTGGCAGTGTTCCGTAGGGGCCTGTAGGGTTGTGTAAGTTTCCGCAGCAGTCTGTAGGAGTCTGTGGGATTCTGTAAGGTTCCGGAGGGTTCTGCAGGGTTCCGTAGGGGCCCCTAGAGTTCCGTAGTGGCTGGTAAAGTTCCGTAGGGCCCTGTGGGGTTCTGTATGGACTTGTAGCGTTCCGTAGGGGCCTGCAGGGTTCTGTAAGTGCCCGCAGGTGTCTGTAGGGTTCCGTAGGCACCTGCAGTGTTCTGTAGGAGCCCATAGGGTTTTAGTGAGGTTCCGTTGTGTTGCTAAGGGTCTTGTAGAGTGCTGTCGGGTCCTGGAGTATTCTGTAGGGTTCCAGAGGGGCTGGTAGGGTTCCGTCATAATCCGTAGGGTTCCCTAGGGGCCCGTGGAGTCCCGTAGATTTCCGTAGGGACCTGTAGGGTTGTGTAAGTGCCGGCAGGGGTTGGTAGGAGCTTGTAGGGTGCCATATGTTTCCGGAGGGTTGTGTAGGGTTCCGTAGGGGCCTGTGGTGTTCCCTAGGGGCCTGTAGAGTCTCATACAGTTCCGTAGGGTCCTGTAGGTTTCCATAAGCGCCCGCAGAGGTCTGAAGGGGCCCGTACTGTTCTGTAAGGATCCATAGGGCTCCGTAGAGCTTCGTAGGTTCCCTAGAGGCCTGTAGAGTACCGCAGGAGCCAGTAGTGTTCTGTAGGGGCCCGTAGGGTTCCTTCCATAGGGGCTGGCAGTGTTCCGTAGGGGCCTCTAGGGTTGTGTAAGTGCCCGCAGCAGTCTGTAGGAGTCTGTGGGATTCTGTAAGGTTCCGGAGGGTTCTGCAGGGTTCCGTAGGGGCCCCTAGAGTTCCGTAGTGGTTGGTAAAGTTCCGTAGGGCCCTGTGGGGTTCTGTATGGACTTGTAGCGTTCCGTAGGGGCCTGCAGGGTTCTGTAAGTGCCCGCAGGTGTCTGTAGGGTTCCGTAGGCACCTGCAGTGTTCTGTAGGAGCCCATAGGGTTTTAGTGAGGTTCCGTTGTGTTGCTAAGGGTCTTGTAGAGTGCTGTCGGGTCCTGGAGTATTCTGTAGGGTTCCAGAGGGGCTGGTAGGGTTCCGTCATAATCCGTAGGGTTCCCTAGGGGCCCGTGGAGTCCCGTAGATTTCCGTAGGGACCTGTAGGGTTGTGTAAGTGCCGGCAGGGGTTGGTAGGATCTTGTAGGGTGCCATAAGTTTCCAGAGGGTTGTGTAGGGTTCCGTAGGGGCCTGTGGTGTTCCCTAGGGGCCTGTAGAGTCTCATACAGTTCCGTAGGGTCCTGTAGGTTTCCATAAGCGCCCGCAGAGGTCTGAAGGGGCCCGTACTGTTCCGTAAGGATCCACAGGGCTCAGTAGAGCTTCGTAGGTTCCCTAGAGGCCTGTAGAGTACCGCAGGAGCCAGTAGTGTTCTGTAGGGGCCCATAGGGTTCCTTCCATAGGGGCTGGCAGTGTTCCGTAGGGGCCTGTAGGGTTGAGTAAGTGCCCGCAGGAGTCTGTAGGAGTCTGTGGGATTCTGTAAGGTTCCGGAGGGTTCTGCAGGGTTCCGTAGGGGCCCCTAGAGTTCCGTAGTGGCTGGTAAAGTTCCGTAGGGCCCTGTACCGTTCCGTAACTGCCTGCAAGGGTCTTTAGGCTTCCGTAGGGGCTGGTAGGGTTCCATAAAGTTCCGTGGGTTCCTGCAGAGTTCTGCAAGTGCCCGCAAGGGCCTGTAGGGGCGCACAATGTTTCTGTCAGGTTCCGTAGAGTTCCGTAGGGGCCATAGGTTTCCGTAGTGGCTGGTAGTATTCCGTAGGGGTCTGTAGGGTTCCGTAGGCACCTGCAGTGTTCTGTAGGAGCCCATAGGGTTTTAGTGAGGTTCCGTTGTGTCGCTAAGGGTCTTGTAGAGTGCTGTCGGGTCCTGTAGTATTCTGTACGGTTCCAGAGGGGCTCGTAGGGTTCCGTTGAAATCTGTAGGCTTCCCTAGGGGCCCGTGGAGTCCCGTAGATTTCCGTAGGGGCCTGTAGGGTTGTGTAAGTACCCGCAGGGGTTGGTAGGAGCTTGTAGGGTGCCATAAGTTTCCAGAGGGTTGTCTAGGGTTCCGTAGGGGCCTGTGGTGTTCCCTAGGGGCCTGTAGAGTCTCGTACAGTTCCGTAGGGGCCTGTGGTGTTACCTAGGGGCCTGTAGAATCTTGTACAGTTCTGTAGGGTCCTGTAGCTTTCCATAAGCGCCCGCAGAGGTCTGAAGGGGCCCGTACTGTTCTGTAAGGATCCATAGGGCTCCGTAGAGCTTCGTAGGTTCCCTAGAGGCCTGTAGAGTACCGCAGGAGCCAGTAGTGTTCTGTAGGGCCCCGTAGGGTTCCTTCCATAGGGGCTGGCAGTGTTCCGTAGGGTCCTCTAGGGTTGAGTAAGTGCCCGCAGGAGTCTGTAGGAATCCGTGGGTTTCTGTAAGGTTCTGGAGGGTTCTGCAGGGTTCCGTAGGGGCCCATAGTGTTCCGTAGTGGCTGGTAAAGTTCCGTAGGGCCCTGTACCGTTCCGTAACTGCCTGCAAGGGTCTTTAGGCTTCCGTAGGGGCTGGTAGGGTTCCATAAAGTTCCGTGGGTTCCTGCAGAGTTCTGCAATTGCCTGCAAGGGCCTGTAGGGGCCCACAATGTTTCTGTCAGGTTCCGTAGAGTTCCGTAGGGGCCATAGGTTTCCGTAGCGGCTGGTAGTATTCCGTAGGGGTCTGTAGGGTTCCGTAGGCACCTGCAGTGTTCTGTAGGAGCCCATAGGGTTTTAGTGAGGTTCCGTTGTGTCGCTAAGGGTCTTGTAGAGTGCTGTCGGGTCCTGTAGTATTCTGTAGGGTTCCAGAGGGGCTCGTAGGGTTCCGTTGAAATCTGTAGGCTTCCCTAGGGGCCCGTGGAGTCCCGTAGATTTCCGTAGGGGCCTGTAGGGTTGTGTAAGTACCCGCAGGGGTTGGTAGGAGCTTGTAGGGTGCCATAAGTTTCCAGAGGGTTGTCTAGGGTTCCGTAGGGGCCTGTGGTGTTCCCTAGGGGCCTGTAGAGTCTCGTACAGTTCCGTAGGGGCCTGTGGTGTTACCTAGGGGCCTGTAGAATCTTGTACAGTTCTGTAGGGTCCTGTAGCTTTCCATAAGCGCCCGCAGAGGTCTGAAGGGGCCCGTACTGTTCTGTAAGGATCCATAGGGCTCCGTAGAGCTTCGTAGGTTCCCTAGAGGCCTGTAGAGTACCGCAGGAGCCAGTAGTGTTCTGTAGGGCCCCGTAGGGTTCCTTCCATAGGGGCTGGCAGTGTTCCGTAGGGTCCTCTAGGGTTGAGTAAGTGCCCGCAGGAGTCTGTAGGAATCCGTGGGTTTCTGTAAGGTTCTGGAGGGTTCTGCAGGGTTCCGTAGGGGCCCATAGAGTTCCGTAGTGGCTGGTAAAGTTCCGTAGGGCCCTGTACCGTTCCGTAACTGCCTGCAAGGGTCTTTAGGCTTCCGTAGGGGCTGGTAGGGTTCCATAAAGTTCCGTGGGTTCCTGCAGAGTTCTGCAATTGCCTGCAAGGGCCTGTAGGGGCGCACAATGTTTCTGTCAGGTTCCGTAGAGTTCCGTAGGGGCCATAGGTTTCCGTAGCGGCTGGTAGTATTCCGTAGGGGTCTGTAGGGTTCCGTAGGCACCTGCAGTGTTCTGTAGGAGCCCATAGGGTTTTAGTGAGGTTCCGTTGTGTCGCTAAGGGTCTTGTAGAGTGCTGTCGGATCCTGGAGTATTCTGTAGGGTTCCAGAGGGGCTGGTAGGGTTCCGTCAAAATCCGTAGGGTTCCCTAGGGGCCCATAGAGTCCCGTAGATTTCCGTAGGGCCCTGTAGGGTTGTGTAAGTGCCCGCAGGGGTTGGTAGGAGCTTGTAGGGTGCCATAAGTTTCCAGAGGGTTGTGTAGGGTTCCGTAGGGGCCTGTGGTGTTCCCTAGGGGCCTGTAGAGTCTCGTACGGTTCCGTAGGGGCCTGTGGTGTTCCCTAGGGGCCTGTAGAGTCTTGTACAGTTCTGTAGGGTCCTGTAGGTTTCCATAAGCGCCCGCAGAGGTCTGAAGGGGCCCGTACTGTTCTGTAAGGATCCATAGGGCTCCGTAGAGCTTCGTAGGTTCCCTAGAGGCCTGTAGAGTACCGCAGGAGCCAGTAGTGTTCTGTAGGGGCCCGTAGGGTTCCTTCCATAGGGGCTGGCAGTGTTCCGTAGGGGCCTGTAGGGTTGTGTAAGTGCCCGCAGCAGTCTGTAGGAGTCTGTGGGATTCTGTAAGGTTCCGGAGGGTTCTGCAGGGTTCCGTAGGGGCCCCTAGAGTTCCATAGTGGCTGGTAAAGTTCCGTAGGGCCCTGTGGGGTTCTGTATGGACTTGTAGCGTTCCGTAGGGGCCTGCAGGGTTCTGTAAGTGCCCGCAGGTGTCTGTAGGGTTCCGTAGGCACCTGCAGTGTTCTGTAGGAGCCCATAGGGTTTTAGTGAGGTTCCGTTGTGTTGCTAAGGGTCTTGTAGAGTGCTGTCGGGTCCTGGAGTATTCTGTAGGGTTCCAGAGGGGCTGGTAGGGTTCCGTCATAATCCGTAGGGTTCCCTAGGGGCCCGTGGAGTCCCGTAGATTTCCGTAGGGACCTGTAGGGTTGTGTAAGTGCCGGCAGGGGTTGGTAGGAGCTTGTAGGGTGCCATAAGTTTCCAGAGGGTTGTGTAGGGTTCCGTAGGGGCCTGTGGTGTTCCCTAGGGGCCTGTAGAGTCTCGTACAGTTCCGTAGGGTCCTGTAGGTTTCCATAAGCGCCCGCAGAGGTCTGAAGGGGCCCGTACTGTTCCGTAAGGATCCATAGGGCTCCGTAGAGCTTCGTATGTTCCCTAGAGGCCTGTAGAGTACCGCAGGAGCCAGTAGTGTTCTGTAGGGGTCCGTAGGGTTCCTTCCATAGGGGCTGGCAGTGTTCCGTAGGGGCCTGTAGGGTTGAGTAAGTGCCCGCAGGAGTCTGTAGGAATTCGTGGGATTCTGTAAGGTTCCGGAGGGTTCTGCAGGGTTCCGTAGGGGCCCCTAGAGTTCCATAGTGGCTGGTAAAGTTCCGTAGGGCCCTGTACCGTTCCGTAACTGCCTGCAAGGGTCTTTAGGCTTCCGTAGGGGCTGGTAGGGTTCCATAAAGTTCCGTGGGTTCCTGCAGAGTTCTGCAAGTGCCCGCAAGGGCCTGTAGGGGCGCACAATGTTTCTGTCAGGTTCCGTAGAGTTCCGTAGGGGCCATAGGTTTCCGTAGTGGCTGGTAGTATTCCGTAGGGGTCTGTAGGGTTCCGTAGGCACCTGCAGTGTTCTGTAGGAGCCCATAGGGTTTTAGTGATGTTCTGTTGTGTCGCTAAGGGTCTTGTAGAGTGCTGTCGGGTCCTGGAGTATTCTGTAGGGTTCCAGAGGGGCTGGTAGGGTTCCGTCATAATCCGTAGGGTTCCCTAGGGGCCCGTGGAGTCCCGTAGATTTCCGTAGGGACCTGTAGGGTTGTGTAAGTGCCAGCAGGGGTTGGTAGGATCTTGTAGGGTGCCATAAGTTTCCAGAGGGTTGTGTAGGGTTCCGTAGGGGCCTGTGGTGTTCCCTAGGGGCCTGTAGAGTCTCGTACAGTTCCGTAGGGTCCTGTAGGTTTCCATAAGCGCCCGCAGAGGTCTGAAGGGGCCCGTACTGTTCCGTAAGGATCCATAGGGCTCCGTAGAGCTTCGTATGTTCCCTAGAGGCCTGTAGAGTACCGCAGGAGCCAGTAGTGTTCTGTAGGGGTCCGTAGGGTTCCTTCCATAGGGGCTGGCAGTGTTCTGTAGGGTCCTCTAGGGTTGAGTAAGTGCCCGCAGCAGTCTGTAGGAATCCGTGGGTTTCTGTAAGGTTCCGGAGGGTTCTGCAGGGTTCCGTAGGGGCCCGTAGAGTTCCGTAGTGGCTGGTAAAGTTCCGTAGGGCCCTGTACCGTTCCGTAACTGCCTGCAAGGGTCTTTAGGCTTCCGTAGGGGCTGGTAGGGTTCCATAAAGTTCCGTGGGTTCCTGCAGAGTTCTGCAAGTGCCTGCAAGGGCCTGTAGGGGCGCACAATGTTTCTGTCAGGTTCCGTAGAGTTCCGTAGGGGCCATAGGTTTCCGTAGCGGCTGGTAGTATTCCGTAGGGGTCTGTAGGGTTCCGTAGGCACCTGCAGTGTTCTGTAGGAGCCCATAGGGTTTTAGTGAGGTTCCGTTGTGTCGCTAAGGGTCTTGTAGAGTGCTGTCGGATCCTGGAGTATTCTGTAGGGTTCCAGAGGGGCTGGTAGGGTTCCGTCAAAATCCGTAGGGTTCCCTAGGGGCCCATAGAGTCCCGTAGATTTCCGTAGGGCCCTGTAGGGTTGTGTAAGTGCCCGCAGGGGTTGGTAGGAGCTTGTAGGGTGCCATAAGTTTCCAGAGGGTTGTGTAGGGTTCCGTAGGGGCCTGTGGTGTTCCCTAGGGGCCTGTAGAGTCTCGTACGGTTCCGTAGGGGCCTGTGGTGTTCCCTAGGGGCCTGTAGAGTCTTGTACAGTTCTGTAGGGTCCTGTAGGTTTCCATAAGCGCCCGCAGAGGTCTGAAGGGGCCCGTACTGTTCTGTAAGGATCCATAGGGCTCCGTAGAGCTTTGTAGGTTCCCTAGAGGCCTGTAGAGTACCGCAGGAGCCAGTAGTGTTCTGTAGGGGCCCGTAGGGTTCCTTCCATAGGGGCTGGCAGTGTTCCGTAGGGGCCTGTAGGGTTGTGTAAGTGCCCGCAGCAGTCTGTAGAGTCTGTGGGATTCTGTAAGGTTCCGGAGGGTTCTGCAGGGTTCCGTAGGGGCCCCTAGAGTTCCATAGTGGCTGGTAAAGTTCCGTAGGGCCCTGTGGGGTTCTGTATGGACTTGTAGCGTTCCGTAGGGGCCTGCAGGGTTCTGTAAGTGCCCGCAGGTGTCTGTAGGGTTCCGTAGGCACCTGCAGTGTTCTGTAGGAGCCCATAGGGTTTTAGTGAGGTTCCGTTGTGTTGCTAAGGGTCTTGTAGAGTGCTGTCGGGTCCTGGAGTATTCTGTAGGGTTCCAGAGGGGCTGGTAGGGTTCCGTCATAATCCGTAGGGTTCCCTAGGGGCCCGTGGAGTCCCGTAGATTTCCGTAGGGACCTGTAGGGTTGTGTAAGTGCCGGCAGGGGTTGGTAGGAGCTTGTAGGGTGCCATAAGTTTCCAGAGGGTTGTGTAGGGTTCCGTAGGGGCCTGTGGTGTTCCCTAGGGGCCTGTAGAGTCTCGTACAGTTCCGTAGGGTCCTGTAGGTTTCCATAAGCGCCCGCAGAGGTCTGAAGGGGCCCGTACTGTTCCGTAAGGATCCATAGGGCTCCGTAGAGCTTCGTATGTTCCCTAGAGGCCTGTAGAGTACCGCAGGAGCCAGTAGTGTTCTGTAGGGGTCCGTAGGGTTCCTTCCATAGGGGCTGGCAGTGTTCCGTAGGGGCCTGTAGGGTTGAGTAAGTGCCCGCAGCAGTCTGTAGGAATTCGTGGGATTCTGTAAGGTTCCGGAGGGTTCTGCAGGGTTCCGTAGGGACCCCTAGAGTTCCATAGTGGCTGGTAAAGTTCCGTAGGGCCCTGTACCGTTCCGTAACTGCCTGCAAGGGTCTTTAGGCTTCCGTAGGGGCTGGTAGGGTTCCATAAAGTTCCGTGGGTTCCTGCAGAGTTCTGCAAGTGCCCGCAAGGGCCTGTAGGGGCGCACAATGTTTCTGTCAGGTTCCGTAGAGTTCCGTAGGGGCCATAGGTTTCCGTAGTGGCTGGTAGTATTCCGTAGGGGTCTGTAGGGTTCCGTAGGCACCTGCAGTGTTCTGTAGGAGCCCATAGGGTTTTAGTGATGTTCTGTTGTGTCGCTAAGGGTCTTGTAGAGTGCTGTCGGGTCCTGGAGTATTCTGTAGGGTTCCAGAGGGGCTGGTAGGGTTCCGTCATAATCCGTAGGGTTCCCTAGGGGCCCGTGGAGTCCCGTAGATTTCCGTAGGGACCTGTAGGGTTGTGTAAGTGCCAGCAGGGGTTGGTAGGATCTTGTAGGGTGCCATAAGTTTCCAGAGGGTTGTGTAGGGTTCCGTAGGGGCCTGTGGTGTTCCCTAGGGGCCTGTAGAGTCTCGTACAGTTCCGTAGGGTCCTGTAGGTTTCCATAAGCGCCCGCAGAGGTCTGAAGGGGCCCGTACTGTTCCGTAAGGATCCATAGGGCTCCGTAGAGCTTCGTATGTTCCCTAGAGGCCTGTAGAGTACCGCAGGAGCCAGTAGTGTTCTGTAGGGGTCCGTAGGGTTCCTTCCATAGGGGCTGGCAGTGTTCCGTAGGGTCCTCTAGGGTTGAGTAAGTGCCCGCAGCAGTCTGTAGGAATCCGTGGGTTTCTGTAAGGTTCCGGAGGGTTCTGCAGGGTTCCGTAGGGGCCCCTAGAGTTCCGTAGTGGCTGGTAAAGTTCCGTAGGGCCCTGTACCGTTCCGTAACTGCCTGCAAGGGTCTTTAGGCTTCCGTAGGGGCTGGTAGGGTTCCATAAAGTTCCGTGGGTTCCTGCAGAGTTCTGCAAGTGCCTGCAAGGGCCTGTAGGGGCGCACAATGTTTCTGTCAGGTTCTGTAGAGTTCCGTAGGGGCCATAGGTTTCCGTAGTGGCTGGTAGTATTCCGTAGGGGTCTGTAGGGTTCCGTAGGCACCTGCAGTGTTCTGTAGGAGCCCATAGGGTTTTAGTGAGGTTCCGTTGTGTCGCTAAGGGTCTTGTAGAGTGCTGTCGGGTCCTGTAGTATTCTGTAGGGTTCCAGAGGGGCTCGTAGGGTTCCGTTGAAATCTGTAGGCTTCCCTAGGGGCCCGTGGAGTCCCGTAGATTTCCGTAGGGGCCTGTAGGGTTGTGTAAGTACCCGCAGGGGTTGGTAGGAGCTTGTAGGGTGCCGTAAGTTTCCAGAGGGTTGTCTAGGGTTCCGTAGGGGCCTGTGGTGTTCCCTAGGGGCCTGTAGAGTCTCGTACAGTTCCGTAGGGGCCTGTGGTGTTCACTAGGGGCCTGTAGAGTCTTGTACAGTTCTGTAGGGTCCTGTAGGTTTCCATAAGCGCCCGCAGAGGTCTGAAGGGGCCCGTACTGTTCTGTAAGGATCCATAGGGCTCCGTAGAGCTTCGTAGGTTCCCTAGAGGCCTGTAGAGTACCGCAGGAGCCAGTAGTGTTCTGTAGGGGCCCGTAAGGTTCCTTCCGTAGGGGCTGGCAGTGTTCCGTAGGGTCCTCTAGGGTTGAGTAAGTGCCCGCAGGAGTCTGTAGGAGTCTGTGGGATTCTGTAAGGTTCCGGAGGGTTCTGCAGGGTTCCGTAGGGGCCCCTAGAGTTCCATAGTGGCTGGTAAAGTTCCGTAGGGCCCTGTACCGTTCCGTAACTGCCTGCAAGGGTCTTTAGGCTTCCGTAGGGGCTGGTAGGGTTCCATAAAGTTCCGTGGGTTCCTGCAGAGTTCTGCAAGTGCCCGCAAGGGCCTGTAGGGGCGCACAATGTTTCTGTCAGGTTCCGTAGAGTTCCGTAGGGGCCATAGGTTTCCGTAGCGGCTGGTAGTATTCCGTAGGGGTCTGTAGGGTTCCGTAGGCACCTGCAGTGTTCTGTAGGAGCCCATAGGGTTTTAGTGAGGTTCCGTTGTGTCGCTAAGGGTCTTGTAGAGTGCTGTCGGGTCCTGGAGTATTCTGTAGGGTTTCAGAGGGGCTGGTAGGGTTCCGTCAAAATCCGTAGGGTTCCCTAGGGGCCCGTGGAGTCCCGTAGATTTCCGTAGGGACCTGTAGGGTTGTGTAAGTACCCGCAGGGGTTGGTAGGAGCTTGTAGGGTGCCATAAGTTTCCGGAGGGTTGTGTAGGGTTCCGTAGGGGCCTGTGGTGTTCACTAGGGGCCTGTAGAGTCTCGTACGGTTCTGTAGGGGCCTGTGGTCTTCCCTAGGGCTCTGCAGACTCTGTCGAGTTCCAAGTGGCACTCGCCGGCACTGGGTGCGAAGAGCTCGGCAGAGCGTCTAGCGGCACCCCGATGCGCTGGGTCAACGAGTGGTGATACAGGGAGTGTGCTTGGCGGCACTCGGAGGCGCACGCTGGTAGTACGGCGAGCTCGGCAAAGAGCCCGGCGGCACATAGAAAAGCAGGGTGAAGGAGCAGCCATATGGGAGAACGCTCAGCGATACTAGGAGGCGCGCGGTGGTACCGCTGCGAGATCCCGAGAGTGCGCCGTGGCTCTTGCCGGCGCTTGGTGGTAGCGCGACAAGCTTGGGAGAGCGCCGGCGGCACCCCGAGGAGTGGGTTGAGCATGCGTCGGGTCGAGCAGACGCACAGCGGCACCTGGAGGCGCACGGTGGTAGCGCGGCGAGCTCTGCAGAGTGCCCGGCGGCACCCCGAGGAGCGGGATGAAGGAGAGACGATATCGGGAGAGCGCTCAGCGGAGCTTGAAGGCCCGCGGTGGTACTGCGGCGAGCTCGGCAGAGCGTCCGGCGGCACCCCGAGGAGCGTGATGAGCGTGCGTAGGGTCGACAGGATGCACAGCGGCACTCGGAGGCGCACTGTGGTAGCGCGGCGAGATCGGGAGATATGTGCTACTCCGTCATTTGGTTCCATGATGCAAGGAACTACAGAAAAATATAGTGTCTTTGTTCACCGACTGTGGGAAGCAATCATGAATCTCCCTGAGGTAGATGACAGCTGTAAACAACAGATGTTCAAGTTTTGCCAATAATACCACCAAAAAAATTCTAGCCAGTGTACCATAAGGAGCAGACTTTGAAGAAAAATTATTGAGTGTAGAAAGGACTGAAGCTCAAAAACAAAGCACCATCGTCTATCATAGACTCCAAGATTCAACAGCAAAAAACCGAGCTTGCAACTCAATTGCGCACACTGAGTGATGTCCAGATCTGCTTGGAGACATTTAATGGGTGCGGAACTGTGTTGGCATCTCCAATGTAATGTAACATTACACCCTTAACTGAATTATTAAGTAGCTATCATCCAGCCGACGGCGTTACTCTGACAGCAACGCAGCAAGCAGCACTACAAAAGTTTGCCCAAAAACTGCAATCGACATGGTCATCTCGACGCATCGTAATGTTGCCATTGTCATGATAATATGTAATCAGAAAGAATCACCCTATGCAGTTATTTGTCAGTGGCAAAGCAAAAAGGGGTAACTTACTACTCCCTTATCCTTCTTTGGTGATGCCACTGAGAGATGAGAAGGGAAGGTAAATAAAGAGAATGTTCTCAATGTCGTAGAATGGATGTTCTTAGTTTTACAACTAAAAAAGAGCATTCAAACGCAAACTGAGAGTAGGTGAATTGATACGAAAAGGAAGATCAGGAATCATAGAAATCAGTGGCAAAGAATCAGAGGATTTTAGCGTACCTTTTAGCGCCTTTGATTTAGAATGGTGCCTGCGTAATAACGCTGCCATGAAACAAGCCTTCTTAGGCTACAGTGGGAGATTGCATTCACCACAGCCACAAGGGAAATTGTGGCAAGATTTAAAAATAAATAAAAGGCTAGAAAAACCCAAGGTACGGAGAGACCCATTGTCAGATGGTATCACTCTGTATACAAATGCGGGCAAACTCTTGCGGCGTGCAGCCTGTTTTTGGCATGAAAATGGTCAACGGTGTCAGCATATCAAGTGGGACAACCTCGTGATTGCCATAAAACATTGGAAATAGCAGCATTAGTATGGGCCTTGAATAATTGGCTAAGCACTCCCTTGAATGTACTAACAGACTCATTATATGTGGCTGGAATAGTGCCACGCCAGGAAGACTCTCTACTTAGAGAGACAGCTAATCCTAGGCTGGGGACTTTTTATTTATTAGGTTGCGATCTTTACTTGACCAAAGAACTGCTGCCTGTTGTTTTATCCATATTCTTAGTCATCAGCTAGACCTTGGATTAGGCCAGGGCAATCAACTTGCTGACAGCCTGGTTAGTCCAGTGTGTCATGTGCCTCCTATGGATAAATTTCAACAAGCTAGGCAGAGTCACGAGAATGCAAAAGGGTTAAAAAGACAATTTAATTTAAGAGAAAATGAGGCTCGAGGCATTATCCAAGCCTGCCCGAAATGTGGGAGCCATGGTCCAGGAATAGGGTTAGGGTTGAACCCAAAAGGATTAAGGGCGTTAGAGTTATGGCAGATGGATATCACACATATCCCAGAGTTTGGTTGCTTGAAGTATGTACATGTGACTACTGATACATTTTCTTATATGATCTGGGCATAAGCATTGCCCGGAGAAAAGGCACATCATGTATGTAAACGCTTGCTTGCTTTGCTGTATTAGGAGTGCCTGAATGCATTAAAACTGATAATGGGCCTGCTTATGTTAGTCAAAAGGATAGAAATTTTTTGCTAAGATGGGGTGTTGATCACACGACAGGGATCCCACATTCGCCTACGGGACAAGGAATAGTGGAACGCACTCATCAAGTATTGAAGGACTATCTAGGTAAACAGAAGGGAGTAGAGACAGATGCTCAGCAAAGGCTACATCGTGTGCTCTTTACGTTGAACTTTCTCTGTCTCATGGGTGATCGAGAGGAACCATCAAAACCTTAAGTTCAATAGTACAACAATACTCCCGCAACTCAAAGTGATGTATAAAGATCCAGTCTCTGGAATTTGGATGGGTCCTGTTCCTGTTATATTTAATTGTCGAAGTTATATGTGTGTCTCCACAGATTGCGGTACAGTGTGGGTGCCCAGTCGAGCTGTAAAACCTGCTCTGACTCGACATGATCTGCCTGACAACCAAGATTTTCAAGATCCTGACCCTGGGGATATTGATCCCAGCGGTAATGACCCTCCACAAGATTGAACCTAAGGAAAACATGTGGGTCACCTGGGCGAATAAGACAGGACAACAAGCCTTTTTTCTATCGCTTGCCTCTGCTACAGAGCCTTTTCGGACATGTTTTATCGGAGTACCCGGTTTTAAGGCAGAAGACTTTAGCAAGTATAGTAAGCAGAACTGCACTAATTCCCAGAACGTTAGTAATTGTAGTGCCACGATCCTTAATAGCCTGAATGTTACGCTGCCTTGGGACCCTCAAGAATTAGAACTGTTAGGATCAATGAGAATTGGAAATGTCTCCCAGAACTGGACTCAAACCTGCATATTTTTTGGAGGACCTGCCTTTACTGGCGTAAATTACTATCGAACATTTAATTGGACGGGGTGGACAAACGTCTCTCCGAAAGCAAACTACTATGACTATAGACATAAAGGCGCATTTTGTGGCACAAATGACACATCAAAACAAGGACTGGGAGCCCTTGGGGTTGAAACGAAAGCGGAACAGCAAATTTGGAACAATGGCACCCCAAAAGCCTTGCCGCCAGACGTGTTTTTGATATGTGGTGAAAGGGCATGGCAGGGAATTCCGAAAAATGCGATAGATGGTCCATGTTTTCTTGGCAAATTAACGTTGTTGTCCCCAAATCAAAACTGGTGGAAAAATGTGACCAAGGGAGAAAACACCGCACGTACGAAACGGGCGGTCATTAGTCTCACACCAAATTGCAATGATGAAGTTACCGTACTCAATCCCACTGAGAGAGTGTTCTTATCCATGTTTGTACCTGGGGCAGCAGCAGGCAGAGCTTTGAAGGAGATAGGACGGTTAGCTTTTTGGGCTGAAAAACAAGCTAAAGTCACCACTGAGGTAATAGAAACTCTGTTAGGAGATCAAAATAGCTTATTTTGCAGAATAGAGCGGCAATTGACTTTTTGCTATTAGCTCAAGGTCATGGTTGCGAGGATTTTGAAGGTATGTGCTGTATGAATTTTCCGATCACAGCGTATCAATTCATAAACAGTTGCAGTACTTAAATGAGCATGCAAACAAAATTCATCTAAACCATGGATTTTTAGATAGGTGGCTAACTTGTTTGGGAATATGCCACAATGGTTAGTAGGCTTACTTTTGAAGGCTTTCGCATTATAATAACCCTTATGATTATAGGTCTGTGCTTATGTTTAGTGTTTAGTTGTATTAAGAGAGCTATGTTAAAAGTAGTAAACCAAGCCTGGATTGCTCAAAAACAAGAAGGGGGAATTGTGGAGGAATGGCTGAGTGAAAAAGGGCATGACTTGATTACAATGAGCAACCCGGTCTTTGATAGAGATGAAAGCCTGGAGGAGGCTGTGAACTGTCCTTGAGAAACAGAAGTATGAAGATGTAGCTACATGATAAATAAGTGATAAGTGGTACTGCCTCCGGGAGATAGAGAATCATCTGCTGCGCGTGGATAAGAGGTCTGCACTAATAGTGTGAGCGCTCTAGGCGCGTGAACAGAGACTGTAAGCCAATCAGATAGCTGTCGCTAGCGCGTGCTCTGCTTCTCTGTCTTGTGAATACTTGAATAAAGGGAGAAAGACCATACTCATATAGAGACTCATCATTACTCCGGGTCCATCTCTCACTCCGACATACGCTCACAGGAAAGAATTTCCTACTAATATCTAATCTAAATCTCCCCTCTTCCAATTTATACCATTACCCCTTTTCCTGTCAGTACCTCTCCTGAAAAATATTCCCCATCCAGCTCTCCTGTATTCTCCCTTCAGGTACTGGAAGGCTGCTATAATGTCTCCCCGAATCCTTCTCTTCTCCAGGCTGAACAACCCCAGCTCTCTCAGCCTCTCTTCTTAGGGGAGGTTCTCTGTCCCTGCAATCATTTTCGAGTCCCTCTGCTGGATACGTTCCAGCAGTTCCGTGTCCTTCCTGTGTCAAGCACTCCAAAGCTGGACACAATATTCCAGGTTGGAACATCACGCGGGTAGAGTAGAGACGTAGAATCGCCTCCCGTGACTTACTGGCCACAAATTTCTTGATGCATGCCATGCTTTCGTTGGCTTTCTGGTCTTCTAGCCCACAACGCCGGCTCATATTCACATGTAATAATACTACAGATGAGCCGTTACCAGCCTCACATAGTAAGAAGTTTTAATATCCTTTTCTTTAATGTAAAGTTTTTACATTAAATGGTTCATCCACAGAGTTTCCTCAACTTCAGGAGAGAGCAATTGACAATGAGCACAAGAGAGATGTTTTCCAGCAAGAGATACGGAAGCTGGGAAAACAGCTTAGGATACGGCCTGTCAGCGAGCATCAAACCGGAGAGTTAATGCATGCTAGTATTTGTACTCAAGGGATTTAAAAGGTACGCTGACAGCCTTTCACATACCCTAAGGAAGCTGTTTTATGGTGTCCACAACCTGCATCCTTTCTCATGTTAGGAGAGGAAATACACCGACATTAAAGGGTACGTTGCTGGGGGAACGTGAGGAAACTGTGTTCTGTGTGGTTTTTGAGTCGGTTTGCTGTTTTTATTAGCCGACAAACAGAAACATCCTAACTTTCAAAAAGGCTCACTCGTGTAAATTAATTAAATTATCCAGTTTTCAGAAGGCCGTCGAAACATTCAGGACTCCTTTAGCGATTCCCCCTTCTCTTGTGTCGTTTTGTGACATCCTGTTGGTAGCACATGTAAAAGAAAAGCAGGAACAGCTTTACCATGGGTCAAAGCCGAGACGTAGCGTAGCTCTCTGTGTTCCTCTCCCCAGTGAACTTCTGTCTGCACTGAAAAACTGCAGTAGAGCAGCTCGAGGATGTCACAGCAAACTGTTAGGCCCAGCAAAATCTAGAGTAGTGACAGCAGTGCAAATGCTTTGTATTGTTAAGCTTTTTGCCTGTTCTGTTAGACTTTTGGGTCAATTACATTGCATTTTTTTGTAGGGCTTTCTTGTGTCTTGCTTCTAGAGCAAAGTCGATATTTTTGAGAGATTATCT
>NW_027415275.1:57500-59180 GCF_964106895.1 Numenius arquata
TAGGGTTAGGGTTAGGGTTAGGGTTAGGGTTAGGGTTAGGGTTAGGGTTAGGGTTAGGGTTAGGGTTAGGGTTAGGGTTAGGGTTAGGGTTAGGGTTAGGGTTAGGGGTTAGGGTTAGGGTTAGGGTTAGGGTTAGGGTTAGGGTTAGGGTTAGGGTTAGGGTTAGGGTTAGGGTTAGGGTTAGGGTTAGGGGTTAGGGTTAGGGTTAGGGTTAGGGTTAGGGTTAGGGTTAGGGTTAGGGTTAGGGTTAGGGTTAGGGTTAGGGTTAGGGTTAGGGTTAGGGTTTAGGGTTAGGGTTAGGGTTAGGGTTAGGGTTAGGGTTAGGGTTAGGGTTAGGGTTAGGTTAGGGTTAGGGTTAGGGTTAGGGTTAGGGTTAGGGTTAGGGTTAGGGTGTTAGGGTGTCGGGTTAGGGTTAGGGTTAGGGTTAGGGTGTCGGGTTAGGGTGTCGGGTTAGGGTGTCGGGTTAGGGTGTCGGGTTAGGGTTAGGGTGTCGGGTTAGGGTGTCGGTTAGGGTGTCGGGTTAGGGTGTCGGGTTAGGGTTAGGGTGTCGGGGTTAGGGGTTAGGGTGTCGGGTTAGGGTTAGGGTGTCGGGTTAGGGTTAGGGTGTCGGGTTAGCGGGTGTCGGGTTAGGGTGTCGGTTAGGGTGTCGGGTTAGGGTGTCGGGTTAGGGTTAGGGTGTCGGGTTAGGGTTAGGGTGTCGGGTTAGGGTTAGGGTGTCGGGTTAGGGTTAGGGTTAGGGTGTCGGGTTAGGGTGTCGGGTTAGGGTGTCGGGTTAGGGTGTCGGGTTAGGGTGTCGGTTAGGGTTAGGGTGTCGGGTTAGGGTTAGGGTTAGGGTGTCGGGTTAGGGTTAGGTGGTTAGGGTTAGGGTTAGGGTTAGGGTTAGGGTTAGGGTTAGGGTTAGGGTTAGGGTTAGGGTTAGGGTTAGGGTAGGTTAGGGGTTAGGGTTAGGGGTTAGGGTTAGGGTTAGGGTTAGGGTTGTTAGGGTTAGGGTTAGGGTTAGGGTTAGGGTTAGGGTTAGGGTTAGGGTTAGGGTTAGGGTTAGGGTTAGGGTTAGGGTTAGGGTTAGGGTTAGGGTTAGGGTTAGGGTTAGGGTTAGGGTTAGGGTTAGGGTTAGGGTTAGGGTTAGGGTTAGGGTTAGGGTTAGGGTTAGGGTTAGGGTTAGGGTTAGGGTTAGGGTTAGGGTTAGGGTTAGGGTTAGGGTTAGGGTTAGGGTTAGGGTTAGGGTTAGGGTTAGGGTTAGGGTTAGGGTTAGGTTAGGGTTAGGGTTAGGGTTAGGGTTAGGGTTAGGGTTAGGGTTAGGGTTAGGGTTAGGGTTAGGTTAGGGTTAGGGTTAGGGTTAGGGTTAGGGTTAGGGTTAGGGTTAGGGTTAGGGTTAGGGTTAGGGTTAGGGTTAGGGTTAGGGTTAGGGTTAGGGTTAGGGTTAGGGTTAGGGTTAGGGTTAGGGTTAGGGTTAGGGTTAGGGTTAGGGTTAGGGTTAGGGTTAGGGTTAGGGTTAGGGTTAGGGTTAGGGTTAGGGTTAGGGTTAGGGTTAGGGTTAGGGTTAGGGTTAGGGTTAGGGTTAGGGTTAGGGTTAGGGTTAGGGTTAGGGTTAGGGTTAGGGTTAGGGTTAGGGTTAGGGTTAGGGTTAGGGTTAGGGTTAGGGTTAGGGTTAGGGTTAGGGTTAGGGTTAGGGTTAGGGTT
>NW_027415276.1:0-25019 GCF_964106895.1 Numenius arquata
CCTGGGGGGCAATCTGTGGGTCCTAGGGGGGCACCTATGGGTCCTGGGGGGCAATCTGTGGGTCCTGGGGGGCCCGGAGACCCCACAGGTGACCTATAGCACCTATGGGTGCTGGTGGTCATCTCCAGAGCTTGAAGGACCGACCCATGGGTGCTGGAGGACTTTGGGGGCACCCCTGGGTGCTGGGGGGCAGCTATGGGTCCAGAGGAGCAGCTATGGGTCCTGGGGGGCCCGGAGACCCCACAGGTGACCTATAGCACCCATTGGTGCTGGTGATCATCTCCAGAGTTTGAAGGAGCCATGGGTGCTCGGAGGAACCCATGGCTGCTGGAGGACTTTGGTGGCACCCATGGGTGCTGGGGGCATCTGTGGGTTCTGGGGGGCAATCTGTGGGTCCTGGGGGGCCCGGAGACCCCCACAGGTGACCTGTAGCACCCATGGGTGCTGGTGGTCATCTCCAGAGCTCGAAGGACCCATGGGTGCTGGGGGGTATGGGGGTTCCCCCCCCGGGTCCTGGTGGTCCCTGGGGTCCCTCCTGGGTGCTGGGGGGTCCCGGGGGTCCCTGGGGTGACCCCCTCTGTCGTTGTGTGTCCCCCCCCCCGCCCCCCCCAGGTGCTGGGGGCCACCCGGGCCACCCGGGCGGCGCTGGAGGAGGTGGGGGTCCGGCACCGGGAGCTGCAGCGACTGGAAAAGGGTCTGCGGGAACTGGGGGAGCTCTTCACCCTCTTGGGGAGCACCCTGGAGGAGCAGGTGGGCACTGGGAGGGGGACTGGGAGGGACTGGGGGGCACTGGGAGGGGACTGGGAAGCACTGGGAGGGGATTAGGGGCCACTGGAAGGGATTGGGAAGGGATTGGGGAGGGACTGGGATGGACTGGGAGGAAGTGGGAGGCACTGGGAGGGAACTGGGATGGACTGGGATGGAACTAGGGGGCACTGGGAGGGCACTGGGATGGACTGGGAGGAAGTGGGAGGCACTGGGAGGGAACTGGGATGGAACTAGGGGCACTGGGAGGCACTGGAAGGGAATTAGGAGGGACTGGAAGGAACTGGAAGGGAACTAGGGAACACTGGGAGGGACTGGGGGGAACTAGGGGGCGCTGGGAAGGCACTGGGAGGGACTGGGGGGCAGTGGGAGGCACTGGGAGGGACTGGGAGGGGATTAGGGGGCACTGAAAGGGATTGGGAAGGGATTGGGGAGTGCTGGGAGGGACTGGGATGAACTGGGAGGAAGTGGAGGGAACTGGGAGGGACTGGGATGGAACTAGGGGGCACTGGAAGGGACTGGGAGGAACTGGAAGGGAACTAGGGAGCACTGGGAGGGACTGGGGGGAACTAGGGAGCACTGGAAGGGCACTGGGAGGGACTGGGAGGGACTGGGATGGCACTGGGAGGGGATTAGGGGGCGCTGGAAGGGATTGGGAGGGGATTGGGGGGCACTGGGAGGAATTGGGAGGCACTGGGATGGGACTGGGGGACACAGCAGAGCATTGGGATGATGTTGGAGGGAACTGGGAGGCACTGGGAGGGCATTGGGATGGACTGGGAGGAACTGGAAGGGGACTAGAAGGCACTGGGAGGGACTGGAGGGGCACTGGAAGGGAATTGGGAGGGAACTGGGATGGACTGGGAGAACTGGGAGGGAACTAGGGGTCACTGGGAGGAACTGGAAGGGGACTAGGGGGGACTGGGAGGAACTGGAGAGGCACTGTAAGGGAATTGGAAGGGAACTGGGATGGACTGGGAGGAACTGGAAGGGAACTAGGGGGCACTGGGAGGGACTGGGGGTACTGGGAGGGACTGGAGGAGCACTGGAAGGGAATTGGGAGGGACTGGGAGGAACTGGGAGTGACTGGGAAGGACTGGGAGAGGAGGATTGGGGGGGCACCGGAAGGGAATTGGGAGGGGATCGGGGTGGGTACTGGGAGGGACTGGGGGTGCTGGGCACCGCTCCAGCAGGCCGTACTGGTCCGTACTGGTTCTTACTGGTCCGTACTGGTTCTTACTGGTCCGTACTGGTGCAGGGGGAGGTGATCGACCGGATCGAGCGCAACATCCAGGAGTCGGGGGCGCGGCTGCAGAAGGGGCAGCAGCACCTGGGGGGGGCACGGCGGGCGCAGCGGGGGGCACGGCAGGTACCCCCCCCCCCGAGACCCCCCCCCCGGGACACCCCCCCCCCTTTAGAGACCCCCCCAGGGACCCCCCACCCCAGACCCCCTCCCTGAGACCCCCCCAGGGACCCCTCAGACCCACACCCCCCCCCGAGACCCCTCCCGAGACACCCCCCCCCCTTTAGAGACCCCCCCCCAGACCCCCCCCCACCCCGTCACCCCCCCCCCAGAGACCCCCCAGGGACCCCCCCCAGGGACCCCCCACCCCAGACCCCCTCCCCGAGACCCCCCCAGGGACCCCTCAGACCCACACACCCCCCCCCGAGACCCCTCCCGAGACACCCCCCCCCTTTAGAGACCCCCCCCCCAGGGACCCCCCACCCCGTCACCCCCCCCCCCCAGAGACCCCCCAGCAGGGACCCCCCCAGGGGACCCCCCAGACCCCCCCCCCCAGAGGACCCCCCCCCCCCCCAGTCACCCCCCCCCCCCCAGCCCCCCCCAGACATCGGGGTCCCCCCCCTGACCCCCCCCTTTCTCTCCCCCCCCCAGAAGAAGCTGCTGGTGGCCGCGTGCATCATCGTCACCGTCATCATCATCATCGCCATCGTCATCGGCACCGTCATGGGGTGACCCCCCCCCCCCCGCCACTGGTGAGCACTGGGAGGGACTGGGACGAACTGGGATGGACTGGGAAGGCACTGGGAGGGGACTGGGAGGGGAGTGGGACAAACTGGGATGGACTGGGAGGGGACTGGGAGTGACTGGGATGGACTGGGAAGGCACTGGGAGGGGACTGGGACAAACTGGGATGGACTGGGAAGGCACTGGGAGGGGACTGGGAGTGACTGGGATGGACTGGGAGGGCACTGGGAGGGGACTGGGACAAATTGGGGCGTACTGGGAGTGACTGGGATGGACTGGGAGGGCACTGGGAGGGGACTGGGAGTGACTGGGATGGACTGGGAGGGCACTGGGAGGGGAGTGGGACAAAACTGGGATGGACTGGGAGGGGACTGGGACAAACTGGGGGGGGACTGGGAGTGGACTGGGATGGACTGGAATGAACTGGGAGAGGACTGGGATGAACTGGGGTGACTGGGAGGGAGCAAGAGGGGCACTGGGACAGACTGGGATCAACTGGGAGAGACTGGGATGAACTGGGGGGAACTGGGATTGACTGGGAGGGGCACCGGGACAAACTGGGGAGGACTGGGATGGACTGGGAGGGGACTGGGAGGGACTGGGAGTGACCAAGAGGGGCACTGGGACAAACTGGGGAGGACTGGGAGGGGACTGGGATGGACTGGGACGAACTGGGGGGGACTGGGAGGGACTGGGGGGTTACCTTGAGGGGACTGGGATGAACTGGGGGGAACTGGGATTGACTGGGAGGGGCACTGGGACAAACTGGGGCGGACGGGGATGGACTGGGAGGGCACTGGTTGGGCTATTTCACCCCTCCCCCTCCCCCCCCCCCTCCCCCCAGGTGGATGACGTCACTTCCCCCTGGGGGGGGGGGGGAGGGGAGGGGCATTCCCCCCCCCACCCCCCCCCCCTCCATCGTGGGCCCGATTCTGAGCTACCTCCTCCCGGGGGTCCCCCCCCCCCCGGGGGTCACCCCTCCCCCCCCCCGGGGTCACCCCCCCCCCTCGGGGTCACCCCTCCCCCCCCGGGGTCACCCCCCCCGGGATCACCCCTCCCCCCCCCCCCAAATAAAGCACTTTTCACCCCAAAAACCCTGCCCCCCCCCCTCCCTTCCCCCCCCTGGTCCTTGGGGTTGGGGGAGGGGCGTTCCCGGATGTTGGGGGGTGTCGTGTGTGTCCCCCCCCACCCCCCCACATCCTGTCCCCCCCCCGCGGGGGGGGGGGGGAGGGGCCCCCCCCCGGGTCACTTCGAGGTGTCGCTGGCGCTGGTGAGTGTTGGGGGGGGGGGGACGGGGACGCCGTGACCCCCCCCCCCCCCTCTGTGTCCCCCCCCCCCCGTGACCCCCCCATGTCCTCGTGTCCCCCCCAGGTCCGTCCCCCCCCCCCCCGTGTCCCCCCCCCCACCTCACCCCCAAATCCTCGTGTGTGTCCCCCCCCCCCCATGTCCCCCTGTGACCCCCCCGGGTCCTTGTGCCCCCCCCCGTGACCCCCCCCCAAGTCCTCGTGGCCCCCCCGTGTCCCCCTGTGACCCCCACGTGTCCTCGTGGCCCCCCCCCGTGTCACCCCCAAGTCCCCGTGTCCCCCCCCCCAATGTCCTCATGTCCCCCCCCCGTGTCCCCCCCATGTCACCCCAAGTCCTTGTGACCCCCCCGTGTCCCCCTGTGACCCCCCCGTGTCCTCGTGACCCCCCGTGTTCTCGTGTCCCCCCCATAACACCCCCGTGTCCCCCCCCATGTTCCCCCCCCCGTCCCCTCGTGTCCCCCCCCGTGTCCCCTCATGACCCCCCTTGGCCCCCCCCGTGGCCCCCCAAATCCTCGTGACCCCCCCCGACCCCCCCCCCGTGTGTCCCCGTCCCCAACCACAACCTTCCTGTCCCTGTGTCCCCCCCCCCCGGCCACATCCGCGTCACCCCCCCCCCGTCCCCAAACCCGTGTCCCCCACCCGGGGGGGGGCCCGTCCCCACGTCCCCACCACCTCCCCTTGTCCCTCTGTCCCCATCCCCACGTCCCCACCACCGTCGTCACCTCCCCGTCCCCGTGTCCTCGTGTCCCACCACCATCCCCACGTCCCCACCACCATCCCCATGTCCCCATGTCCCCATGTCCCTCTGTCCCCATCCCCACATCCTCCTTTCCACCATCCCATGTCCCTCTGTCCCCATCCCCACGTCCCCACCACCGTCCCCACGTCCCCATCCCCATGTCCCCACCACCATCACCATGTCCTTGGGTCCCCATCTCCATGTCCCCATCCCCACGTCCCCACCACCGTCCTCACCTCCCCATCCCCGTGTCCTCGTGTCCCACCACCGTCCCCACGTCCCCACCACCGTCCCCGTGTCCCTCTGTCCCTCTGTCCCCATCCCCACGTCCCCACCATCTCCACGTCCCCATGTCCCTCTGTCCCCACCACCATCCCCACCTCCCCATGTCCCTCTGTCCCCATCCCTACGTCCCCACCACCGTCGTCACCTCCCCATCCCTGTGTCCTCGTGTCCCACCACCATCCCCACGTCCCCACCACCATCCCCATGTCCCCATGTCCCCATGTCCCTCTGTCCCCATCCCCACGTCCTCCTTTCCACCATCCCATGTCCCTCTGTCCCCATCCCCACGTCCCCACCACCGTCCCCACGTCCCCATCCCCATGTCCCCACCACCATCACCATGTCCTTGTGTCCCCATCTCCATGTCCCCATCCCCATGTCCCCACCACCATCCCCACCTCCCCATGTCCCTCTGTCCCCATCCCCACGTCCCCACCACCGTCCTCACCTCCCCGTCCCCGTGTCCTCGTGTCCCACCACCGTCCCCACGTCCCCACCACTGTCCCCATGTCCCCACGTCCCTCTGTCCCCATCCCCACGTCCCCACCACCATCCTCACGTTCTTGGGTCCCCATCCCCACGTCCCCACCACCGTCCCCGTGTCCCTCTGTCCCCATCCCTACGTCCCCACCACCATCCCCACGTCCCCACGTTCTTGGGTCCCCATCCCCACGTCCCCACCACCGTCCCCGTGTCCCTCTGTCCCCATCCCTACGTCCCCACCACCATCCCCACGTCCCCACGTTCTTGGGTCCCCATCCCCACGTCCCCACCACCGTCCCCACCTCCCCGTCCCCGTGTCCTCGTGTCCCACCACCGTCCCCACGCCCCCCCCGCTGTCCCCATGCCCCCCACCCACCTCTCCCCCCTCTTTCTCTCTCTCCCCACCAACCCCCCCCCCACCTCCAGGCCATGGCCACCCCTCGCCGTCCCTCGGGCCACCTCTTCCTCCTCCTCCTCCTCTTCCTCACCCGCTGCCCCTCGGGGACCCCCCAGTGCCACCGCGCCCGGGGGGAGGCCTGCGCCGTCCCCCCCGCCCCCGCCACCCACCTCCTGGGCCTGGCCATGGACGTCACCACCTTGGAACCCACCGGTGGCCAGGTCCTGCTGCTGGAGGACCACCCACCCCCCCGAGGCGGCCCGGCGGCCACCTGCACGCTCTGCCGGGACCTCCTGGCCGGCGACCGCCCCCGGCGCTTGCCCCCCGGGGTGGGGGGGTGGCGCTCGGGGCGACGTTGCCGTCAGAGGTCGCGGGTGGCCACCGGGAACCGGGCGGTGGCGACGGTGGTGGCCGGGACGCAGGAGGTGGCCCGGGGCTGGCGGGTGGGGCTGGCGGTGGCCCCCGGCCCGGCGGGGGTGGCGGTGACGGTGGCCGGGTCCCGCTCCCGGGTGGCCCGGTTCGGGCTGCAGCGGCAGCAGGAGGATCGCTACGACTTCTCCAGCCTGGAGATGAGCTGCGTCTTCTACTGGTGGGTCTTCTTCTGCCTCCTCATCCTCCTCATCCTCCTCCACCTTCATCTCCTCCAGCTCCAGCAGCTCCAGCTCCAGCTCCATCTCCTCCAGCTTCATCTCCATCTCCACCTTCATCTCCAGCTTCTCCAGCTTCATCTTCATCTCCATCTCCTCCACCCTCATCTTCATCTCCACCTTCATCTCCATCTTCTCCAGCTTCATCTTCATCTTCTCCATCTCCTCCACCCTCATCTTCATCTCCATCTTCATCTCCATCTTCTCCAGCTTCATCTCCATCTCCATCTCCTCCACCTTCATCTCCATCTCCTCCACCCTCATCTTCATCTCCACCTTCATCTTCTCCATCTCCATCTTCTCCGTCTTCATCTTCATCTCCTCCACCTTCATCCTCATCTCCTCCACCCTCATCTCCATCTCCACCTTCATCTTCTCCATCTCCATCTTCTCCATCTCCATCTTCTCCATCTTCATCTTCTCCATCTTCATCTCCATCTTCATCTTCATCTCCTCCACCTTCATCCTCATCTCCTCCCTCTTCAGCTCCATCTCCTCCACCTTCCCCGTCTTCATCTCCACCTTCATCTCCATCTTCATCTTCTCCTCCACCTTCATCTTCATCTTCTTCACCGTCAGCTTCAGCTTCTCCATCTTTGTCTTCATCCTCATCCTCCATCTTCCCCACCTCCATCTTTATCTCCACCTTCTTCATCTCCACCTTCATCCTCATCCTCCTCCACCTTCAGCTTCAGCTCCTCCATCTTTGTCTTCATCTCCTCCACCTTCAGCTTCATCTCCATCTCCTCCTCCTCCATCTTCATCATCTCCTCCAGCTCCTCCATCCCTCCACCTTCAGCTTCTTCATCCCTCCACCTTCTCCTGCTCCTCCACCTTCACCTTCATCCCTCCACCTTCTCCTGCTCCTCCACCTTCATCCCTCCACCTTCTCCTGCTCCTCCACCTTCATCTTCATCCCTCCACCTTCTCCTGCTCCTCCACCTTCATCTTCATCCCTCCACCTTCTCCTGCTCCTCCACCTTCATCTTCATCTCCTCCACCTCCAGCTCCTCCATCTTCTCCATTTTCTCCACCTCTTCCAGCTCCTCTGTCCTTCCTCCACCTCCTTCATCACCTCCCCCGTGGCCTCCTCCGTCTCCTCTGTCCCTTCTTCTGTCCTTCCTCTCTCTCCTCCATCCTCACCTCCTCCATCCTCATCATCCTCACCTCCTCCATCGCCTCCTTCATCATCTCCTTCATCATCACCTCCTCCTCCATCCTCACCTCCTCCATCGCCTCCTTCATCATCTCCTTCATCATCACCTCCATCTCCTCCACCCTTCCAGCTCCTCCATCTCTTCCTCCTCATCTCCATCATCATCATCATCATCTCCACCCTTCCACCTCCTCCTCCTTCATCACCTCCTCCTCCATCATCTCCTCTTCCTCCTCCTCCATCATCTCCTCCACCCTCCCATCATCTCCTCCATCATCTCCTCCTCCTCCATCTTCATCACCTCCTCCTCCTCCTCCATCTCCTCCTCACCCATCGCCCCACGTCCTTCTGTCCTTCCCTCCGTCCCTCCATCCACCCCCAGTCACCCCATAGACCCCCCCAATCACCCCATAGATCCCCCCCAATCACCCCATAGAGCCCCAACACCCCATAGACCTCCCCAAGAGCCCCATAGACCCCCCAAACACCCCATAGATCCCCCCCAATCACCCCATAGACCCCCCCAACACCCCATAGACCCCCCCCAACACCCCATAGAGCCCCCCCAATCACCCCATAGACCCCTGATCACCCCATAGACCCCCCACATAGACCCCCCACATAGACCCCCCAGACTCCCCAAACACCCCATAGACCCCCCCCAATCACCCCATAGACCCCCCCAAACCCCCTATAGCAACCCATAGACCCCCCAATCACCCCATAGCCCCCCCCCAAGCCCCCTATGGCACCCCATAGACCCCCAAACACCCCATAGACCCCCCCCAATCACCCCATAGACCCCCCCCAACCCCCTATAGCACCCCATAGATCCCCCCAATCACCCCATAGACCCCCAAACACCCTATAGACCCCCCCTATGGCACCCCATAGACCCCCCCCAAACACCCCATAGACCCCCCCCAATCACCCCATAGACCTCCCAAACCCCCTATAGCAACCCATAGACCCCACAATCACCCCATAGACCCCCCCCAAACCCCCTATGGCACCCCATAGACCCCCAAACACCCCATAGACCCCCCCCAATCACCCCATAGACCCCCCCCAACCCCCTATAGCACCCCATAGATCCCCCCAATCACCCCATAGATCCCCCCAATCACCCCATAGACCCCCCCCAGCCTCCAACCCCCCCCGCCCCCCATATCTCACCCCCTTCTTTTTCCCCCTCCCCCCCAAACCAGGACCCAGGTCTCCCCGGCCGCTCGCCCTTCCCCCCACTTCCTGCGGGCCGTGCGGGCCCTGCCCCCCAAGTTCACCCCGGCCACGGCGGCCGACTACGAGGAGCTCCTGGCCGCCTACGGCACCCACTACATCCGCGGGGCCCAGATGGGGGGCCGGCTACGGGCCGTGACCGCCATCCGCTCCTGCCGGGCCGCCATGGCCGGCGCCAGCGCCCAGGAGGTGGCCGATTGCTTGGGGGTGGAAGTGACGGCCGGCGGCGGGGCCGGCAGAGGCGGCGCCATGGCCAAAGTTTGCCGCCGGGCCCGGGAGGGCAACCAAGGCAACGCCAGCTTCAACGAAGCCTTCGGCGAGCGGCTGGTGGAGGTGGAAGGGGGCGAGCAACATGGCGACCTACTCTACGGCAGGCCCGAGGCCTACGCAAAATGGCTGCAGAGCCTCCCCGCCCTCCCGGGGTTGGTGGCGGCCGAGGTGCGGCCCCTCCACACCCTCCTGCCCCGCAGGGACCCCCGGCGGGGGGCTCTGAAGGCGGCCGTCGGCCATTACGTCGCCCGGCGGGCCTTGCGCTTCAACTGCAGCCGGGCCTGCCCCGGCGGCCATCTTGTAGGGCCTTGTCAATGCGGCTGCCCGGCCGACGCCGCCGTCACCCCCCAGTGCTGTTCCCGGCACCGGGGGACAGCCCGGTTGAGGGTGTTGGTGGGGGGCGGCCGGGGCTGGCGGGGGGACCACCTCTCCAAGACGGACGCTTACGTGCGGGTGTTTTTCGAGGGGCGGGAAGCCCGTACCCCCACGGTGTGGAACGACGAACGGCCCCGTTGGGGGACGTGGCTGGAGCTGGGGAGGGTAGAGTTGCCCCCCGGGGGTCCCCGGCTGCGGGTGGAAGTGTGGGACGAGGACAACAAGTGGGACGACGACCTGCTGGGGGTCTGCCAGGTGCCGCTGGTGGCCGGGGGCAAGCGGGAGGCTGTGTGTTACCCCGGGGGGGGACGCCTGGAGCTCAGTTACGAAGTCACCTGCGGTCCCTCCTTGGGGGGTCCCCTCTGCTACGACTACGTCCCCCAAACCCCCCGGGGAGACGGGGGGCTCTACGGCTTCTCCCGTTGGCCGCCGGCCCCCGGAGATGATGGCCCCGTGGAGTGGCCTGAGCAAGAGGAGGAGGATGAGGAGGAAGAGGAGGAAGATGGCGGCCCCGAGGACCTGGAAGGCTTTTGGGGGTCTCCGGGGGCCACCGGTTCTTCCGTTGAACCCCCCGAGATGGAGATGGGGTGGGGAGAGGACCTTGGAGATCATCTGGGGGAACCCACCGACGCCTTCGGGGACCTCCCGGAGCCTTTGGGGGTCTTCGGGGAAGGGCCTTCGGAGGTGGATCCACCCTTCGGCCCCAAGGAAGGTCCTTCAGACCCCCAAGGTCCATCGATGAGCTTCAGGAAAGGTCCTCCGGAGGTGGATCCATCATCCGGCCCCAAGGAAGGTCCTTCAGACCCCCAGGACCCGCCATCCGGCTTCGTGGAAGGTTCTGCAGATCTTCGGGCTCCACCCTCGGGCTCCAAGGAAGGTCCTTCAGAGCCCCAAGATCCATCCTCCGGCTTCACGGAAGGTCCTTCAGATCTCCAGGATCCAGCCTTGGTCTTCATGGAAGGTTCTCCAGGGCCGGATCCACCCTCCAGCCCCATGGAGGTTCCTCCAGACCCCCAAGATCTTTCATCGTCCTCCAAGGAAGGTCCTTCAGACCTTCGGGATCCCCCATTGGGCCTCCAGGAGGTTCCTCCGAGGCTCGACCCACCCTCTGGCTCCGGGGAGGGTCCCCCAGACCCACAGAGGGTCCCCCAGACCCATAGCGTCCATCCCCCAGACCCGTAGAAGGTCCATCTCCCCCACCTCCGAGGAGGTTCCTTCAGATCCTTCCCTCCCCCCAAGCCCCCCCCCCTCCCCAGACCCCCAAGTGCTGGAACCCCGCGCCGTGGGGCAGGGTGTGGGGCGGGGACGGGATTAAAACTCCCCCTTTTTGCTGCACCCCCCCCGACTCCGTGAGGTCTCTCGGTGGGGGGGGGAACTGGGGGGGGACTGGGGGAGCAGTGGGAGGGTTCCTCAGCCCCACAGAACCCCCTCCAGTGCCCCATAGATGCCTCAGGCGCCCCATAGACACCCCCCCCAGCACCCCATAGCACCCCATAGATGCCCCCAATCACCCCATAGACCCCCCCCAAGAGCCCATAGACCCCCCAATCACCCCATAGACCCCCCCAATCACCCCATAGACCCCCCCAACCCCCTATAGCACCCCATAGATCCTCCAAGCACCCCATAGAGCCCCCCAGGAGCCCCATAGCACCCCCTAAACCCCCAATCACCCCATAGATCCTCCTCAGACCCCCTCCCGTAGCACCCCATAGACCCACCCCAGCACCCCATAGAGCCCCCCACCCCATAGACTCCCCCCCAAACCCCCATAGCGCCCCATAACCTGCCTTCCCCACCCCCACGCCAGCCCCATAGCGCCCCACTGAACCCCTGGGCCTCCCGCGTCGAGGCCCCACAGGATGTGGGGGGTTGGGGGGGGGGGGGGTGGGGGGGGGCAGGCTCTGCCGGGGTGACGTGGAGGGCGGAAGAGCTCACTCATGGGGCAGCCTGCCCCATAGCGACCCACGGCGCCCCATAGGCTCCCACTGGCACAGGTGAGCCCCCCCACCACCACCACCACCCCACTCCGCTGCCCTCCCCGGGCCCCATAGCGGCCCCATAGGACCAACCCCAGACCCACAGCGGCTCTTCCGGCTTCGTACGAGCCCCATAGCGGTTCCGTAGGAGCCCCATAGACCCTGCCAGCCCCATAGGAGTCCCATAGATCTCCCTCAGCCCCATAGAAGCCCTTTAGGGGACCCATAGCTCTTCCCCATACTCATAGCAGCCCCTTAGGGGTCCCTATAGGGTCCTCCCAGCCCCATAGAGACCCATAGCAGCCCCTTAAGGGTCCTCCCAGCCCCATAGAGACCCATAGCAGCCCCTTAAGGGTCCCTATAGGGTTCCCCAGGCCCCATAGATCACCCCCAGCCCCATAGCAGCCCCTTAGGGGCCCCATAGGTCTCCCCAGCCCCATAGAACCCCCTCCCCCCCCCCCCAAAAAAAAAACCCCATCCATGGCCCCACTGTGGGGTCTGTCCCTCTCCCTGCTGTGGGTCGCGGGGGCCGTGGGGCACCCCACGGCGGGTCCCCAGGCCTGGTCCCCCCCCTGCGGGAGCTGCCTGTGGGTGATGGTGGGTCTGGGGGCGCTGGGGGGGGCCATGGTGGTGGCGGGGGGGCTGCTGTGCCAGCGCCTGCTGCTGGGGGGAGGGAGGCCCCCCCCGCCGCCCAGCCCCGAGCTGTGGGGCGCCCCACCGCTGCCGCCGTGGGGCGAGGAGGAGCCCCCCCCGCCCCTCATCCCCAGCGCCCCGCTTTGGGGACCCCCCCCGGGACCCCCCCAACCTCACGTCACCCTGAGGGATATCGGGGGGTTCTTCCAGCGCGGGGGGGGAGCCCCCAAAATGGACATGTGGGGCACCCCGTAGATGTGGGGTGCCCCATAGATGTGGGGAGAAGCCATCGGATCTGGGGCGCCCCATAGATCTGGGGGGGACACACACACAGATGGACACTGGCAGTTTCCCCACATCTATGGGGCGCCCTGAAACCGCCTTCGTCTCCCCAAATCTATGGGGTGCCCCAAACCCGCCATTGTCTCCCCAAATCTATGGGGTGCCCAGAAACAGCTTCCGTCTCCCCACATCTGTGGGGCACCCTGAAACCGCCTTCGTCTCCCCAAATCTATGGGGCGCCCCAAACCCCTCAGCCTCAGCCCAAATCTATGGGGTGCCCCAAAAAAAACCAATGGTGTCTCCCCACATCTATGGGGTGCCCCAAAGCTTCCAGTGTCTCCCCACATCTATGAGGCACCCCCAAACCCACCATCGTCTCCCCACATCTATGGGGCACCCCAAATCCAAAGGTGCCTCCAGGACCTGTGGGGCGCCCCCAAATTTCCGCCAGCCCCCCAAGTGTTGGGTGGGGGCCCCCCCCGGATCCGTGGGGTGGGGGACCGCCCTGGGCGGCACTTTCCGCCCGCGCTCCCCACTTCCTGCCCCACTGCGCTCGCGCCGTCCCCCGCCAACGGCCGCCGACCCACAGGTACCACGGTGGGGAGCACCTGGGTGGAGGACTTGGGGGTCCCAGGGGGGTTGGGGGGCACCCAGGGACTTGGGCGGGGGGGGGTGTCCCAAGAGGGAGTTGTGGGTCCCGTGGGGCAGCCAAGGGTGCAGTGGGGACTTGGGGGTCCCAGGGGTGCTGTGGGGACTTGGGGGTCCCAAGAGGGAGTTGGGGGTCCCGAGGGAGTTGGGGGGTACCTAAGGGTGCTGTGGGGAGCTGGGGGTCCCATGGGGCATGTGGGGCAGCCAGGGGTGCTATGGGGAGCTGTGGGTCACATGGGGGTCCCGAGTGGGATGTGGGGACTTGGGGGTCTCAAGGGAGTTGGGGGTCCCCATGGGGCATGTGGGGCAGCCAAGGGTGCTGAGGGAACTTGGGGGTCCCAAGAGGGACTTGGGGGTCCCAGGGGAGTTGTGGGTCTCATGGGGCATGTGGGGAGTTGGGCTGGGGGGGGGGGGGGTGGGGTGTCCCATGGAGGACTTGGGGGTCCCGTGGGGGAGTTGTGGGTCCCAGCGGAGTTATGGGTCCCGTGGGGGAATTGGGGGTCCCATGGGGAGTTGGGGGTCCCATGGGGGACTTGGGGGTCCCGTGGGGCCCCCGCCGTGGGGTGACGCCCTCCCATGATCCCACAGGTCCGCCGCCCCACGGCCTCCCCCAGCCAAGTCCGGGGCCATGTGGGGCTGCCCCATGGCTCTCCTGGCCACTGCCCTCTGCGCCCTCCTGGCCACCGGCGCCGGGGCCACCCCCAGCCCCGAACCGGCCACGGTGGCCACCAGCGCCCCCTCACTGGCCCTGGTGGCCCCTGCCAGCTCTGAACCGGCCCCGGTGGCCACCACTGGCCTCCATGAAGCCCCAGTGGCCACCACGGGCCACCAACCGGCCCCCGAGGCCACCAGCATCCTCCAGGCGCCCTTGCGGACCACCGGTGGCCACTACCCCACCTTGGAGGCCACCGTGGACCAACGACCGGACCCTGAGTCCTCCAGTGGCCACTCAACAACCCTGGGGACCACCATGGGCCACCGATGGGCCTTGAAGACCTCCCTGGGCCACCAACCAGCCTTGGAGGCCACCACGGGCCACCAACCAGCCTTGGAGGCCACCAAGGGCCACCAACCAGCCCTGGAGACCACCACAGGCCACCAACCAGCCCTGGAGACCACCACGGGCCACCAACCAGCCTTGGTGGCCACCAAGGGCCACCAACCAGCCCTGGAGACCACCACGGGCCACCAACCAGCCTTGGGAGCCACCACAGGCCACCAACCAGCCCTGGAGACCACCATGGGCCACCAGCCAGCCTTGGGGGCTACCACGGACCACCACTCAACCTCAGAGGCAGCCAAGGGCCACCAACCAGCCCCGGGGACCACCACGGGCCACCAGCCTTTGGAGACCACCAGTGGCCACCACCCGGCCCTGGAGACCACCAGTGGCCACCACTCAACCCCAGGGGCCACCGCCAGCCACCCCCCCCTCCCCAGTGGCCACCGCGACCCCTCACCCCCCGCTCCCCAAGTCGCCGGCCCCCCAGGAGAGCTCCTGGCGGTGGCTGGTGGCGGCGGTGGCCGCGGTGGCCACCTTGGTGGCCCTGGGGCTAGTGGTGGCCGCTTGGCTCCGTTGTCGGCGCCACCGAAGGGGCTCCACGTCCTTCGGGCCCTGGGCCGGGCCCGTCCCCTCCCCCCACCAAGAGGACGATGGGGGAGGGGCGGGGGGGGGGAGGGGGGGGGAGGGGCGGCCACCCAACCCTTGGTGGCCACGGTGGCCACCGGGCAAACGCTGACCCCCCTCAGCACCTTCCAGGCCCCACCCGAGGCCAACGGGGACCCTTCCCCCTCCCCCCAATTAACCGCTTCCTGTTGACGAAGGGCGGGGCCCCGGGCGCCGTTTCTGGCGGCAACTGCTGAAATTTCCCACTTTTCGTTATTTTTGGGGGGGGTTTGTTTTGGTTTTTTTTTTTTTCCCTAACCTTCCTCCCCCCTCCCTCCCTCTCCCCCTCCCCCCCCCCTTTTTTTAAAAAAACTATTTAATAATAAAAAAAAACCAACCCACCCCCAAAAAACAAACCCCCCCCGTGATGGAAACAGGCGTCTGGATGTGCCCCTCCCCCACCCCCAGCCCCTCCCCCCATCCCCCACCCCCCCCCATCCCTCCCCCGAGGCCTCACCCCACCCCCACCCCCCCCGTTAATTACTTAATTAACCCAAATTAGTGACTTCGCAAGGCAGGTTTCCCTCCCTCCCCCCCCCCAACAGGAGGTTGATGACGTCATTTCTCCAGCGGCAGTTTATTGGGTGCTCGCGGAGGGGGGGTGGGGGGTGGGGATTCAGCCCAAAACGGGTTAAAAAAACCCTCAAAAGGGATAAAAACCCCTCAAAGGGGCTAAAAACGCCTCAAAAGGGGCTAAAAAAGCCTCAAACAGGGGCTAAAAGAACCCCTCGTATCCAAGATGGCTGCCTCCCCCGCCCTGCCCTTGCCAAGATGGCTGCTGGGTCTGAGGTGGTCACTGGCCGGAGGGGGGATGGAGCCAAGATGGCTGCCAGGCGCACAAGATGGCCGCCAGCTGCACGAGATGGCTGCCAGGGGTCAATGGGCTCAGGGCTACCAACCCCCCAGGCCCAGGACAAGATGGCCGCCCAGCCCGGGCCCCGCCCCAAGATGGCGTCCCTCAGCTCCACCCACTCCAAGATGATCCCCCGTGGCCCAGCCAATCCCCTCCCCTCATCCCTACCTGCCCCAAGATGGCCGCCGCTGGCCCCACTCACCCCAAGATGGCCACCCTCAGCCCCGCCCACTCCAAGATGGCCACCTTCGGCCTATCACATCCACTCCCATTGACCCCACCCCCTCCAAGATGGCTGCCCTCAGCCAATCAAATCCATTCCCCCTTGGCCCCTCCCTTTCCAATATGGCCACCATTGACCCCCTCCCACTCTAAGATGGCCGCCCTCGGCCCCACCCAACCCAAGATGGCTGCCCTCGGCCAATCGCATCCGCTCCCCCTCGACCCCACCTCATCCAAGATGGCCACCCTTGGCCCCTCCCCTTCCAATATGGCCACCCTCACCCACACCCAATCCAAGATGGCTGCCATTGACCCCACCCACCCCAAGATGGCCGCCATCGGCCTATCGCATCCACTCCCATAAGCTCCACCCAACCCAAGATGGCCGCCCTTGACCCCTCCCCTTCCAATATGGCTGCCATTTACCCCTCCCCTTCCAATATGGCCGCCATTGGCCCCTCCCACTCCAAGATGGCCTCCCCCGGCCCAACCCAAGATGGCTGCCCTTGACCCCTCCCCTTCCAATATGGCCGCCCTTGACCCCTCCCACTCCAAGATGGCCTCCCTCAACCCCACCCCATCCAAGATGGCTGCCGTTGACCCCACCCACCCCAAGATGGCCGCCCTCGGCCTATCGCATCCACTCCCCCTCGACCCCACCCCATCCAAGATGGCCACCGTTGACCACACCCCATCCAAGATGGCCGCCCTCGGCCCCGCCCACTCCAAGATGGCCGCCCTAGACCAGCCCCACCCTCCTCAGGCCCCGCCCCCTGCGTGCGCGGGCAGCGGCGGCGGCGGCGGCGGCCATGTTGGCCAGGAGGGAGGCGGCGGCCGAGGCGGCCACGCCCACCAGGGCGGCCATCTTGTCGGGGTGGGCGGGGAGGGCGCAGGCCAATGGGGGGCAGGGGGCGGGGCTCGGGGGGCGGCAGCCAATGGGGAGGCCCCGGGCGGCCGGGAGCTGCCTCCCCAGCACCGCCCACAGGACCCCGCCCTCCCCCGCCGCCAAGATGGCCGCCGACCCCGCCCACAGCCACGCCCGCCAAGGGACGCGCCCCGCCGCCATCTTGGGGACACGCCCGGCGGCCATCTTGGCACCTCTGGCCGCCATCTTGGCTCCTGGGCCTTCCGCGGCGGCCATGACGGTGGCCCCGGCGGCCATTTCGGCACTTCCGGCGGCCATGTTGACACGTCCGGCGGCCATCTTGGGGTGGCCACCGCCCTCGGCGGCCATGTTGGCACCTCTGGCCGCCACGTTGACGTGCCCGGCGGCCATCTTGTCACGCCCGGCGGCCACGTCATCCTGCCCGGCGGCCATTTTGAGGCAGTCCCCACCCTCGCCGGCCACCTCGGCACGTCTGGTGGCCACGTAGGGGCGGTCCCCGCCCTCGGCGGCCATGTTGTCATGCCTGACGGCCGCGTCATGCCACCCGGCGGCCATCTTGGGGCGGCCGACTCCCCTGGCGGCCATGTTGGCGCGCCTGGTGACACACCTGGCAGCCAGGTTGCGGTGCCCGGCGGCCATCTTGGGGCGGCCGACGCCCTCGGCGGCCATGTCGGGTTGTCCGGCAGCCACGTAGGGGGAGTCGCCTCCCTCGGCGGCCATGTTGTCGTGCCCGGCGGCCATGTTGGAGTGCTCCTTCCCCTCGGCCGCCATGTTGGAGCGCTCCTTCCCCTCGGCCGCCATGTTGGAGCGCTCCCACTCCTCGGCGGCCATGTTGGGGTGCTCCCCCTCCTCGGCCGCCATGTTGGGGTGCCCGTGGGGGCGGAGCAGGCGGAGGAGGGCGATGGGGAGGAGGCCGAGGAGGAAGGAGAGGCTCCAGAGGGCGGCCGTGGGGGTCGGGAGGTGCCGGTTGTGACAGAGGACGGCGCAGAGACGCCGTAAACCAGGGGGGGCCGGGGGGGCCGGGGGGATCCAGGCGCAGAGAAGGTCCCGGGGGGGTCCAGGCCAAGCCCCCCGGGCAACCGAAAGGGCCAGTAGCCTCAGGGCAAGTAACAGGTACCACGGCCCGGCCCCGGGGGGGGAGAGGGACCCCCAAAGCACCCGCAGCAGCGACAGCGCAGACCCCGACGCCATCCTGGGGGGGGGGGGGGGGGGGACATGACACACCGGGGGGGGGGAGGTGGGGACCCAGGCATCCGGGACCGCCCCCCCCCCAAAAGGGACCCAGGGGGTCCGGGACCCCACAATCCACCCCCCCCACCCCCCCCACCCCCCCCCCGGAAAAAAGGACCCAGGGGTACAGGTACCCCCCCCATAATCCCCCCCCCAAAAGGGACTAAGGAATCTGGGGACACACACACACACCCCCCCCCAAAAAAAAAGGGGGACTCGGGTGGCCGGGACTCCCCCAAAAAGGGATCAATCCTCCCCCCCCCCCCCCCCCAAAAAGGGACCCAGAGGGTCCAGGACCACCCCCCCTCCCCCCCAAAAAGGGGACCCAAGACTTTTGGGGACACCCCCCCCCTCCCCAACCCCCCCCCCCAAAAAAGGGACCCAGGGGTCCAGGGACCCCCCCAAAACGGACCCACCCCCCCCACAAAGGGGACCCAAGAGTTTGGGGACCCCCCCCCCAAACTCCCCCCAAAATGGGACGCAGGGGTCCAGGGACCCCCCCAAATGGACCCACTCCCCCCCCCCCCCAAAAAGGGGACTCAAGTGTTTGGGGACCCCCCCAAATGGGACCCAGGTGTCCGGGACACCCCCCCCCCCCCCCAAAAGGGACACACCCCCCCCCCCCCAAAAAGGGGACCCAAGTGTTCGGGGAACCCCCCCCCCCCCCCAGACCCCTCCCCCCAACACACCACACCCCCCCCCCCAAAAAAAGGACCCGGCGTCGGGGGGGGCCCCTCCTACCTCCCGTCCCGTCTCGTCTCCCGAACCCCAAAACCCCGGGGGGGGGGGGGAGGAAAGGGAGGGGACACCCCAATCCCCGCCCCACCCCACCCCCAACGAGGGGGCGGAGCCACCCCTCCCCATTGGTCCCTCCCCCTTTGGCCACGCCCCCCCCCCCCCCCCTCCCTCCCCGGGGGGGGTGTGGGGAGGGGGAGGGGGAGCAGCGCGTGTGGGCGGGGTGAGGTCCCTTTAATTGCTGGCGGAGATAATGAGATGCAAATGAGCAGACGGGGGGGGGAAGGGGGAAGGAGGCGGAGCTGGATCCTGGGCGGGGTCTCTCGGCTGCAGCCAATCAGGGGCCGGAGGCGGGGTCTCGGCTGGGGGCGGGGCGGGGGGGCGGGTCCCGGGCTGGATCAGGGCTTGGAGCTGGTGGGGGGGGGGGGAGAAAGAGGGAAAACCCGGCCTGGGATCAGGATCGGGATGGGGATGGGGATGGGGAGCCGAATCCCGGCCCTGGATCCCGGCCCGGAGCCGGGTCGGAGCCAAAACCCGGCCGGGAATTCCCTGGGGATCGGGATGAGGAGCCAAAACCCGGCCCTGGATCCCATCCCAGATCAAAGCCGGAGCCAAGACCTGGCCTGGATCAGGATCGGGATCGGGATGGGGAGCCAAAACCCGGCCCTGGATCCTGGCCCGGATCCGAGACAGAGCCAAAACCCATCCGGGAATTCCCTGGGGATTGGAGCCGGAGCCAAGACCCGGCCCTGGATTGGGATCAGGATTGGGAGCCAAATCCCGGCCCTGGATCCAGGTCAGAGCCAAAACCCGGCCCTGGATCAGGATGGGGATCAGGAGCTGAATGCTGGCCCTGGATCCCATCCTGGATCAGGGTTAGAGCCAAAACCCGGCCGGGAATTCCCTGGGGATCGGGATGAGGAGCCAAAACCCGGCCTGGATCCAATCCCAAATCAAAGCCAGAGCCAAGACCTGGCCTGGATCAGGATCAGGATCGGGATCGGGAGCCGAATCCCGGCCTTGGATCCCGGCCCGGATTGGGGTCAGAGCCAAAACCCGGCCCGGATCTCACCGGGGATCAGGGTTGGAGCCAAGACCCGGCCCGGACTCCATCTCCCATTGGGGTCAGAGCTAAGATCCGGCCTGGATCTCACTCGGGATCGGGATCAGGGCCAAGATCCGGCCCGGATCTCACTCGGGATCAGGGTCTGAGCCAAGACCCGTCCCGGATCTCACTCGGGATCGGGATCAGAGCCAAGACCCGTCCCGGATCTCACTCGGGATCGGGATCAGGGCCAAGACCCGACCCGGATCTCACTCGGGATTGGGATCAGAGCCAAGACCCGGCTCGGATCTCAATTCAGGATCGGGATCAGAGCCAAGACCCGGCCCGGATCTCACTCGGGATTGGGATCAGAGCCAAGACCCGGCTCGGATCTCAATTCAGGATCGGGATCAGAGCCAAGACCCGGCCCGGATCTCACTCAGGATTGGGATCAGAGCCAAGACCCGTCCCGGATCTCACTTGGGATCGGGATCAGAGCCAAGACCCGGCCTGGATCTCACTCGGGATTGGGATCAGGGCCAAGACCCGTCCTGGATCTCACTTGGGATCGGGATCAGAGCCAAGACCCGGCTCGGATCTCAATTCAGGATCGGGATCAGAGCCAAGACCCGTCCCGGATCTCACTCGGGATCGGGATCAGGGCCAAGACCCGACCCGGATCTCACTCGGGATTGGGATCAGAGCCAAGACCCGGCTCGGATCTCAATTCAGGATCGGGATCAGAGCCAAGACCCGGCCCGGATCTCACTCGGGATTGGGATCAGAGCCAAGACCCGGCTCGGATCTCAATTCAGGATCGGGATCAGAGCCAAGACCCGGCCCGGATCTCACTCGGGATTGGGATCAGAGCCAAGACCCGTCCCGGATCTCACTTGGGATCGGGATCAGAGCCAAGACCCGGCCTGGATCTCACTCGGGATTGGGATCAGGGCCAAGACCCGTCCTGGATCTCACTTGGGATCGGGATCAGAGCCAAGACCCGGCCCGGATCACCCCGATAGGGGCAAAAATCCATCCTCCAAACCCCACGGGCCGGAAGGGACACCCCCCTCCCCCCCCCTCCCAAACCCGGGTGGGGCCTCCGGAGAGGGTTGTGTGGGGGGGGGGGGGGATGTTATCACTCACCCCCCATCCAGCTGCCGGATCCAGGCGACGGTCCGGTCGCGGGCCTGGGGCCAGGAGAAGAGGGGCCGGTAGCCGAAGAGGCGCTGGGCTTTGTCGGTGCGGACGCTGAAGGGGGTGGAGGCCACGGCCAGGGTGTAGGGGTTGAGCAGTGGGGCGAAGGAAGGGCAGAGGGGTCGCAGTAGGGCCCGCAGCCCGGCCCCCAGGTGGGCCAGCAGGGCTAACAGTAGCCGGGGGGGCCGGGGACCCCAAGCCCGCAACCCCGCCGGCCCCAACAGCAGGAGGTTGAACTCCTCGTAGGGGGCGTAGGGGGAGGCGTCGTAGCAGAAGAAGACCTGGCCCCCCACAGATGTGGGGCGAAGGAGGGCGGCCCGGGCGGCCAGGAGGTGCATCCAGGCCACGTTGCCTGCCGGGTGTGGGGCGGGGGGGGGGGGGAGAGAGAGGAGAGCGTGGGGCAATGTGTGGGGCTGGAAGGGGTGGAATATAGGGCTGGGGGTAAAGGAGAGGGTGTGGGGCTGGGGTGTGGGGCAGGGTGTGGGGCTGGAGGGGGTGGAATACAGGGCTGGGGGTAAAGGAGAGGGTGTGGGGCAGGGTATGGGGCTGGAGGGGGTGGAATACAGGGCTGGGGGTAAAGGAGAGGGTGTGGGGCAGGGTGTGGGACAAGGTGTGGGGCAGGGTATGGGGCTGGAGGGGATGGAATACAGGGCTGGGGTAAAGGAGAGGGTGTGGGGCAGGGTGTGGGGCTGGAGGGGGTGGAATACAGGGCTGGGGGTAAAGGAGAGGGTGTGGGGCTGGGGTGTGGGGCTGGAGGGGGTGGAATATAGGGCTGGGGGTAAAGGAGAGGGTGTGGGGCAGGGTGTGGGGCTGGAGGGGGTGGAATACAGGGCTGGGGGTAAAGGAGAGGGTGTGGGGCAGGGGAGCCCTGGGGTGTGGGGCAGGGTGTGGGGAGGATATGGGGCTGGGGCGTGGATGGGGATAGGGTAGAGACAAGGGTGTGGGGCAGGGTGTGGGGCAGGGGAGAGCTGGGATGTGGGGCAGGGTGTGGGGCTGGGAGTTGGAATATAGGGCTGGGGGTAAAGGAAAGGGTGTGGGGCGGTGGGGGGGGGGCTATGGGGCAGCTATGGGGCAGCTATGGGGCAGGACTGACCGGCGTAGACGCGGCCGTGCTCGGCGTGGGGCGGGAGGGTGTGGGGCAGCCACCCCCCGGCCGCCCTCCCCCGCCGGTAGAACTGGGCCATCAGGGGGTGTCTCTCCCCATAGATCCCCGTGGGGCGCAGGGACACCGTCACCAGCCGCCCCCCCCCGGCCACCTGCCAGGAGGGGGGGGACACCCCCAAATCCGTGGGTGCCCCCCCCAAATCTATGGGGCCCCCCCCAAACCCATTGGGACCCCCCCAAATCCGTGGGTGCCCCCCCAAATCTATGGGTCCTCCCCCTAGACCCATTGGGACCCCCCCCAAATCTATGGGCCCCCCCCCCAAACCCACTGGGACCCCCCCCAAATCTATGGACCCCCCCCCCCAAATCTATGGGGACCCCCCCACATCTATGGGTCCCCCCAGACCCCTGGGACCCCCAAACCCCTGGGACCCCCCCCAAACCCTCACCCCCCCAGACCCCCCCAGGTCCCCCCAAAACCCCCCAAACCCCCAGCCCCCCAAGTCCCCCCAAAACCCCCAGCCCCCCCCCCAGCCCCCTGGGACCCCCCCAAACCTTCAGCCCCCCAAGTCCCCCCAGCCCCCCAAGTCCCCCTTAAACTCCCAGCCCCCCCCAGCCCCCCCAAACCCCAAGTCCCCCCCAACCCTCAGCCCCCCAGACCCCCCCAGGTCCCCCCAAACCCTCAGACCCCTGGGATCCCCCCCAGGTCCCCCCCAAACCCCCCAAACCCCCAGCCCCCCAAGTCCCCCCATACCCCCAGCCCCCCCCAGACCCCTGGGACCCCCCCCAAACCTTCAGCCCCCCAAGTCCCCCCAGCCCCCCAAGTCCCCCCTAAACTCCCAGCCCCCCCAGACCCCCCAAACCCCAAGTCCCCCCAAACCCCCAGCCCCCCCCAGACCCCTGGGACCCCCCCAAACCCCCAGCCCCCCAAGTGCCCCCCCAGCCCCCACTGACGGGGGCGCCGTTGGCCTCCAGCACCATCCTCTCGGCCTGGGCCTTGCTGCGGGGGTAGGGCTCCGTGTGACGCACGGGGTAGGGGGTGTCCTCGTCACCCCTGGGGGGGACAGGGGTCAGGGGACAGGGGTCAGGGGTCACGGGGTCACGGGGTCACGACCCCCCCCCCCGAGGGGAGTGGGGGAGGGGAGGGACCCCCAACCCCTGGGGAGGGGGTGGGGGGGAGAGGTTTGGAGTTGGGGGTCCTGGATCCCTCCGTGGGGCGGGTTGGGGGTCGCTATGGGGCAGTTGGGGGTCGCTATGGGGCAGTTGGGGGTCGCTATGGGGCAGCCGTGGGTCACTATGGGTCGCTATGGGGTGGGTTGGGGGTCTCAGATGCTTCGTTCCCCCCCCATGTGGCGCATTGGGGGTCGCCGTGGGGTAGTTGGGGGTCGCTATGGGGCGGTTGGGGGTCGCTATGGGGCAGTTGGGTTCACTATGGGGCAGTTGGGGGTCGCTATGGGGCAGCCGTGGGTCGCTGTGGGTCGCTATGGGGCGGTTGGGGGTCCCTATGGGGCAGTTGAGGGTCACTATGGGGCAGTTGGGGGTCGCTATGGGGCGGGTTGGGGGTCCCAGATGCCTCGTTCCCCCCATGGGGTGGGTTGGGGGTCCCTATGGGGCAGCTGTGGATTGCTATGGGGCAGTTGGGGGTCGCTATGGGGCAGTTGGGGGTCACTATGGGGCAGCCGTGGGTCACTATGGGTCGCTATGGGGCAGTTGGGGGTCGCTATGGGGCAGCCGTGGGTCGCTGTGGGTCGCTATGGGGCGGGTTGGGGGTCCCAGATGCTTCGTTCCCCCCCCATGGGGCGCATTGGGGGTCGCCGTGGGGTAGTTGGGGGGTCACGGTGGAGCGGGTTGGGGGTCACTATGGGGCAGTTGGGGGGGTCGCTATGGGGCAAGCCGTGGGTCGTACCGCAGGAAGGGGTCCCCGCGGGTGTTGGGCCCAAAACCTCCATGGAGCTGGTGTGGAGGAGACACCGCACCCCCCCCCGCCCGGCACCCCACAACCACGTTCCGCGTCCCTGGGGGGGGGGGGAAATCAGTGGGGCAGGGACACCACCCCCCCCCCAGCCCCACAGAGACACGCCCCCCCCACCCCCCGCCCCATAGAAACCCCCCCACCCCTCAGAGACCCCCCCACCTGCGCCCCCATAGCCACCCCATTTACCTCCTAACCCGCCCATAGCCCCCCATCCGCCCCATAGCCCCCCCGACTGCCCCCTAACCCGCCCCATAGCCCCCCATCTGCCCCATAGGCCCCCCGAGACCCCCCACACTTGGCCCATAGCCCCCCCATCCGCCCCATAGCCACCCCCGCATCCGCCCCACAGCCCCATTTACCCCCTAACCCGCCCCATAGCCCCCCCATCTGCCCCATAGCCCCCCCCCATTTACCCCCTAACCCGCCCCATAGCCCCCCCGTCCGCCCCATAGCCCCCCCCCGGCTCCTGACCCTGGACGTTGACCCTGGCGATGGCCTCGGGGGGGGCCCTGCCCCACACATCCACCAGGGAGGCCGCGTGGAAGACGACGTGGGCCCCCTCCAGCACCCGCCCCACGGCGCCCGCGTCCCCCACGTCCCCCGCCACCCAGACGCACCCCGCCGCCCTGCGGGGACACGGGGGGGGCACACCCTTACACCCCCCGGACCCATAGACACCCCCGGACCCATAGACACCCCCCGGACCCATAGACACCCCCCCCCACACACCCCCCCCCGGACCCATAGACACCCCCCCACACACCCTTACACCCCCCCGGACCCATAGACACCCCGGACCCATAGACACCCCCACACACCCCCCCGGACCCATAGACACCCCCCCACACCCTTACACCCCCCCGGACCCATAGATACCCCCCGGACCCATAGACACCCCCCGGACCCATAGACACCCC
>NW_027415277.1:0-26673 GCF_964106895.1 Numenius arquata
CAAGGACCCAGGCATCTTTTGGGGGGGTTGGGGGGCTCCCCTCCCCCCCCCCTCCCCCCCCCCCTCCCCCCCTCAAGGACCCCTCCCCCCCCCCATCATCTCATGGACCCAACCACTGGGTGACCTTCTCCATGGGGGGAGGGGAAGGGGGTGACCACACCCCTCCCCCCCCCCCCCCCCCCCGGCGTCCCCTTTGTCCCTGGGGGAGGGGCCTGGGAAAAAGCTCTTGACCCTCCCCCCCCTTGACCTCCCCCCCCTCCCCCCCCCCCCCCCCCCGGTCTATTTTTAGCAGCCGGGTGGGGGATGGGCCCCCTCTTCCACCTTCCCAAGGGGACCCCCCCTTCCCCTCCCCTCCCCCCCCCCCAAAATGGGGACAAGGGGCACCAGGGAAAGGGCAGCGCCTCAGCCCCGGGGCATGATGGGAAATCCCCATCCCCCCCCCCCCCCCCCCCCTTGACCTTCTTTCACCCAATTGGCTTCTTCTCGAGCTTGGAGAGGACCCAGAGCGTCCGGGTCCCCGCCCTTCTGTCACCCGATTGGCTCTCCCAGAAGAGACCCAGCCTGATTGGCCGCCGCCCCGTGACCTCAGAAGCGGAGGAGGATGAGGGGGGGGGAGGGGGAAGGGATGGAGAAGAAACTCAACCCAAGGTCTTGGTTGCCCCCACCTCAACCCGAGGTCTCCATTGACCCAAGTCAACCCAACGTCTTGGTTGAACCCACTTCGACCCAACGTCTTCGTTGACCCAAGTCAACCCAACGTCTTGGTTGAACCCAACGTCTTGGCTGACCCCACCTCAACCCAACGTCTCCATTGACCCACCTCAACCCAACGTCTCCATTGACCCAAGTCAACCCAACGTCTTGGTTGAACCCAACGTCTTGGCTGACCCCACCTCAACCCAACGTCTCCATTGACCCACCTCAACCCAACGTCTCCATTGACCCAAGTCAACCCAACGTCTTGGTTGACCCCACCTCAACCCAACATCTCCATTGACCCAAGTCAACCCAACGTCTTGGCTGACCCCACATCAACCCGACATCTCCATTGACCCACCTCGACCCAACGTCTCCATTGACCCACCTCAACCCAAGATCTTGGTTGGTGCCAACGTCTTGGTTGACCCCACCTTGACCCAACATCTCCATTGACCCAAGTCAATCCAACGTCTCCATTGACCCACCTCAACCCAACGTCTCCATTGACCCACCTCAACCCAAGATCTTGGTTGGCGCCAACGTCTTGGTTGACCCCACCTGGACCCAAGGTCTTCGTTGACCCCCCCCCCAACCCTCCTCCCAGCCCAGCCCAAGGAAACCTTCCACAGCTCATAAAGCTCCAGTTTTGTTTCTCCTCCACCACCGAACATCTCCTCGTCTCACCCCCGACCATCCCCACCCACCCCACACCCCCCGTAGCCGTGTCCCAGCTTGTCCCAGTTCTCAGTGCTGAAGTCCCCACGGTGTCACCGTCTCAGCTCCACCCCTTTCTTCATGGGACGATGCTCCACCTCCTCCAGGTCCCGTCACCTCGGCTGGACCTTCTCTTGGTCCCACCGCCAGTTGAGACCCGGGGCAGAACCGGCCGAGTCCCACCATGTCCCAAACCTTCTGGAGCCCCCGTCTCCAGGTGGCCGAGGAGAAGCAGAAGATGAGAGGGTCCAGGCAAGCGCTGAAGGTGGTGAGGAGCACGGCGTAGGCTCTCCACGGGGGGTTCTCCTGCCGGAGATACCCCACCACGTGGGACACGTTGAAAGGGGCGAAGCAGAGGACAAAAGCCACCGCTGTGGCCGAGGCCAAAGCCACCGCTCGCCGTCTCCTCCCCGGCGCCGTGGCGGGAAGGGCCACCACGATGCAGACCAAGCGGCCGTAGCAGAAGGCCGTGATGGCCAAGGGCAAACAGAAGAGGACCAAGAAGATCTCCAAGCGAAGGGCCAAGAGGGTGGCCAGCTGAGGACCGGCGAAACGAGTGTAACAAGCCGTCCCGTTGGCCACCGCCGAGGTGGGTTGGGCCACGTAGACCACGCTACAGTGGGCCAAAGCGGCCACCCAGAAGCCACCGGCGGCCACCGCGGCGGCGTGGGTGGCCCGGTGACACCGACGGTACCGGACGGGGAAGGCCACGCGGAGGTAACGGTCCACGCTGAGGGCGGTGAGGGAGAGGATGGTGAGGTAGACGCTGGTGAAGAAGAGGAAGACGAAGAGCGGGCAGAGGGATGGTGGCAACTTCCAGGTGGCCTCCCAAGCCGCCTCGGCCATGCGGATGGGCAAGGAGGCCACCAGGGCCAGGTCGCCCACGGTCAGGTTGAGGAGGAGGATGTCGGCGGGGAGGAGGCGCCGGCGTCGGGCCACCGTCCCCAAGGCCACCAGGGCGGCCACGTTGAGGGGCAAGCCCAAGGTGAAGACCACGGTGTAGACGGTCAAGCAGAGGCGGTGGTTGATGGCGAAGGGCGGGGCTGACATGGCAGCCAGGGGTGGCCTGTGGTGGCCAGCGGTGGCCGGGATCTTCTAGGGTACGGTTGAGTTGGTCAATGGCAGTTGGGATCTACTGGGGTTCAGTGGGGTGGGCGGTGGGGCCTTGGGTCGGGGTCTTTGGGGGGGGTCCTGGGGGACCTGAGGTGAGTGGTGGCTCCCGGGTTGGTATCTCTGGGGGGTTCCTGGAGGGTTCCTGGGGGACCTGAGGTGGGTGGTGGGTCCCCAGGTGGGTGGTGGGTCCTTGGGTTGGGGTCTCGGGGGGGTTCCTGCAGGACCTGAAGTGGGTGGTGGGTCCTGGGTTGGAGGTGGGGTCTCGGGGGGGTTCCTGTGGGACCTGAAGTGGGTGGTGGGTCCTGGGTTGGAGGTGGGGTCTCGGGGGGGTTCCCGTGGGACCTGAGGTGGGTGGTGGGTCCTCAGGCAGGTGGTGGGTCCTTGTGTTGGGGTCTCAGGGGGGTTCCTGGGGGACCTGAGGTGGGTGGTGGGTCCTGGGTTGGTATCTTGGGGGGGTTCCTGTGGGACCTGAGGTGGGTGGTGGGTCCTGGGTTGGAGGTGGGGTCTCGGGGGGGTTCCTGTGGGACCTGAGGTGGGTGGTGGGTTCCCCAGGCGGGTGTGGGGGGGTCTTTGGGGGGGGGGGGGGGGGGGTGCCCTTGGGTTGGGTGAAGGTGGAGGGAGAGGACGGGTCCTACCGTAGCGGCCGGACGGTGACGGTGCCAAGGAGGGACCGATGACCAGAAATGCCCCCCTCCCCCAGGGACCCGGGCATCCGGGCGGCCACTCCTCCCCCTTCCGTCCCCACCCCCACCCCCCCCCCGCCCCTCCCCCCATCCATCCATCCATCCATCCATCCGACCCCGGGGACAGCGGTGACAACGGTGTCCAGGTGCCACCACCACCCCCACCAAGGGACCCAGGTGCCACCAACACCTCCCCCCTCCCCCCCCTCGACCAAAGGACCCAGGCGTCTGGGGCAACTAATTAACAATTAATTAACCCAGGAGATGATTTTATTGGGGGGGAGGGAGGGGGATGGTGGCCCCGGCGGTGACGGTGACACGTCACCATCCGTGTCCTGGCAAGTCCACCGCAGTGGTGGTGGCCGTGGCCCTGGATGTCCCCCAGGTGGTGGTGCGTCCCCTCGTGGTGGCATCTACCCCCCCCCGGTGGCATCTCCCTGTGGTGACGTGTCCCACACAGCGGCCAGGACCCCCACCCTGAAGATGCCACCACCATGTCCTCGGTGTCCCCGTGTCCTCGGTGTCACCATCTACCCGTGAACCCCGTGGTCGCCACGTGGCCGTGTCCCCCTGTCCCCGTGGTGGCCATGTCATGTCCCCATGGACGTTTTATGGTGTCCCCATGTCCCCATAGTGGCCGTGTCCCCGTGGTGGCCCAAGTCCTCGTGTCCCTGGGGACATTTGGTGGTGTCCCCCAAGCTCTCTCAGTGCTTCAGGGTGACGTATTCCACGGCGTCCCCACCATTGTCCCCGCAGTGTCCCCGCGATGTCCCCGGGGAGGACAGGGCCAGGGCGGCGTAGAGCAGTGTCCCCTCCCTGTCCCCGGGACCGGGTGGGACGTTCTCGTAGTCGGGACCTTCGGTGGCCTGTGGGGACGGACGGGGGTGGTGACGGGGGTGGGGACACCGGAGTGGGGGGGGGGGAGGTACGGACACGGGGGACATTGGGGACATGGAGGACATCAAGGAGGACATTAAGGTTGTTGGGGACATGGTGGACGTCAAGGAGGACATGGTGGACACTGGGGACATTGAGGACATCAAGGGGAACATTGAGGACATTAGGGACATGAAGGGGGACATCGGGGGAGACGCAGGGGACATTGAGGTTGTTGGGGACATGGGGGACATCGAGGAGGACATTTGGGACATGGTGGACATCAAGGGGGACATGGGGGACATTGAGGTTGTTGGGGACATTGAGGACATCAAGGGTGATATGGAGAACATTGGGGACATCAAGGAGGACATGGTGGACATTGGGGACATGGAGGACATCAAGGAGGACATTAAGGTTGTTGGGGACATGGTGGACATCAAGGAGGACATGGGGGACATCGGGGACATGGGGAACATCAAGCGGGACATTGGGGCCATCAAGGGGGACACGGGGAGCATTGAGGTTGTTTGGGACATTGGGGACATCAAGGAGGACATTAAGGTTGTTGGGGACGTTGGGGACATCAAGGAGGACATGGTGGACGTTGGGGACATGGTGGACATCAAGGGGGACATTCAGGTTGTTGGGGACATCAAGGAGGACATGGTGGACGTTGGGGACATGGTGGACATCAAGGGGGACATTCAGGTTGTTGGGGACATTGAGGACATCAAGGAGGACATGGTGGATGTTGGGGACATTGAGGACATCAAGGAGGACATTGACGTTGTTGGGGACATTGAGGACATCATGGAGGACATGGTGGACGTTGGGGACATGGTGGACATCAAGGGGGACATTGAGGTTGTTGGGGACGTTGGGGACATCAAGGAGGACATGGGGGACGTTGGGGACATGGTGGACATCAAGGAGGACATTGAGGTTGTTGGGGACATTGAGGACATCATGGAGGACATGGTGGATGTTGGGGACATGGTGGACATCAAGGGGGACATTGAGGTTGTTGGGGACGTTGAGGACATCAAGGAGGACATGGTGGACGTTGGGGACATGGTGGACATCAAGGGGGACATTGAGGTTGTTGGGGACGTTGGGGACATCAAGGAGGATACGGGGGACACGGGGGACACACGGGGGGGACACGGAGGTACCTTTGCAGCCCCGTCGTTCCTCTTGAGGACGGTGTAGACCACGGTGTCCCCTCGCAGCCTGGGGGGGTAGGTGGGGGGGGGAGGGGGACACGGTGACAAAGGAGGGTGGGGGAGGGGCCAAGGGTCCCCTGGGGGTGGGGGATGGGGTGGGGGAGGGGTTACCTGGGGACTGAGCCAGCCCCGGGAGGTGACACCACCGAGGAGTAATTGACGTCATCGGTGTCATCGGCACCACCAGGAGGGCGAGGGGACCCAGGCGTCCGGGGCTGTGGGGAGATGGGGGGTGCCCCATAAGTAGGACCCAGGGGTCCGGGGTTCGGGGTGGGGGTTGGGGGGGGGTTGGGAACTACTTTTTTATGGCGGAGGAAGAAGGTTCCGGATGGTTCCACCACGGGTTCCTCGTCGGCCGCCATCTGCCGCCGCCATCTGTGGGGAGGGACAATGTGTGGGGCAGGGTGTGGGGGATGGGGGGTAGGGGGGTGGGGGGGTGGGGTTGGGGGGCAGCCCGGTACCCCACCCCCCTGCCCCCCAACTCACCGGCGACGGAGGAAGCACCCGAAGGTGCCCAAGAGCAGGAGGAGGCTCAGCCCCACACCCAGAGCCAGGAAGGTCCTTCGGAGGATGGTGGCGGTGGAATCTATGGGGCAGGATGTGGGGCGGAGGGTGTGGGGAGAGGAAGGAGGGAGAGCATGGATGTCTGGGTCCCATGGGGCAGGAGTGACGCTAAGGGGTCCTATGGGGCAGGGGTGACCCAAGGGGGTCCTATGGGACAGGAGTGACCCCAAGGGGTCCCATGGGGCAGGAGTGACACAAAGGGGTCCTATGGGGCAGGGGTGACACAAAGGGGTCCCATAGGGCAGGAGTGACCCCAAGGGGTCCTATGGGGCAGGGGTGACACTAAGGGGGTCCTATGGGGCAGGAGTGACCCCAAGGGGTCCTATGGGGCAGGAGTGACACAAAGGGGTCCTATGGGGCAGGAGTGACCCCAAGGGGTCCTATGGGGCAGGGGTGACACTAAGGGGTCCTATGGGGCAGGGGTGATGCTAAGGGGTCCTATGGGGCAGGAGTGACCCCAAGGGGTCCTATGGGGCAGGGGTGACACTAAGGGGTCCCATGGGGCAGGGGTGACCCAAGGGGGTCCTATGGGGCAGGGGTGATGCTAAGGGGTCCTATGGGACAGGGGTGACCCCAAGGGGTCCTATGGGGCAGGGGTGACACTAAGGGGGTCCTATGGGGCAGGGGTGACCCAAGGGGGTCCTATGGGGCAGGGGTGACACAAAGGGGTCCCATAGGGCAGGAGTGACCCCAAGGGGTCCTATGGGGCAGGGGTGACCCCAAGGGGTCCTATGGGGCTGGGGTCACTTACAGTAGACGGTGATGATGACGTCATCGGAGTGGCCGGTGGCGACGTCATTGGTGACGCTGCAGCGGTAGCGCCCGGACTCCTGGGTCCCCACCCCCCTCATTACCCACAATCCCTGGGGGCTGCTCCCCAAAACTCTCCCCTCCCGGAACCAATGGAATGCCCGGGGCGGGGGGCGGGACCGGGCGTGACATCGCAGGGTGACGTCACTCTGCTCCTCCACCCCACGGCCGGGGTCCGGCACCAGCTCCACCCCCTGGGGGGCAACTGGGGGCACAGACGTCAGCACCCCGACACCTGCGCCCCCTTTTTTGGGGGTCCCCGACACCTGGGTCCCCTTTTTTGGGGGTTCCGGATGCCTGGTCCCCCTTTTTTTGGGGGTACCCAATACCTGGATCCCCTTTTTTGGGGGTCCCTGACACCTGGTCCCCCTTTTTTTGGGGGTCCCCAATACCTGGATCCCCTTTTTTGGGGGTCCCTGGCACCTGGGTCCCCTTTTTTGGGGGTCCCCAATACCTTGGTCCCCTTTTTGGGGGCTTCCAGACACCTGGGTCCCCCTATTTTGGGGGTCCCAGATGCCTGCACCCCCTTTTTGGGGGTCCCTGACACCTGGGTCCCCCTTTTTTGGGGGTCCCGGATGCCTGGTCCCCCTTTTTTTGGGGGTCCCCAATACCTGGATCCCCTTTTTGGGGGGTCCCTGGCACCTGGGTCCCCCTTTTTTGGGGGTCCCCAATACCTGGGTCCCCTTTTTTGGGGGGTTCCAGACACTTGGGTCCCCCCTTTTTTGGGGGTCCCGGATGCCTGGATCCCCCTTTTTTGGGAGGGATTTGGGGGGGGGGGGGTATTTTTGGGGTGTGACTCACAGTGGACGTCGAGGGGGTGGGGGGCGCTGCGGGTGCCCCCCGCCTGGTTTTGGGCCTGGCAGACGTAGGTCCCGGCGTCCTGGGGTTGGGGGTCCGACAGGAACAGTTGGGGGGCGGTGGGGGGCGTCACTTCCCGCCCCTCCTTGTACCACGTGACCTCGAACTTGGGGGGCTCCCCCCCTTCGATCTGGCACTGGAGGCTGACGGGGCCCCCCCCCGGCCACCACCGTCCCCCCCGGGGTCTGCAGCACCCGGACGGTCCTTGGGGGGTCTGTTGGGGGGGGGGGGAGGAGAGAAACCGCCGTTAATGGGGGTTTGGGGGGGTCTTGAAACCGATATTTGGGGTGAGAGGGTCAAAAGAGCTCAGGGGGGGGGGCTTGAAACTGTCATTTAGGGCTGGGAGGGCTAGGGGGGTTGGGGGGAGAGAAACTGCCATTAGTGAGGGCTTGGGGGGGTCTTGAAACTGATATTTGGGGTGGGAGGATCAAAAGAGGTGGGGGCGGGGCCTTGAAACTGTCAATTAATTGGGGGGGGGCTTGAAACTGATATGAGGGGGGAGCTCAAAACCGCTGGGGAGGCCGAAATCATCATTTGGGGTGGGGGACACACAAAATAATCATTGGGAGGGCTCGAAACTGCCATTTGGGGGGGGTGGAAATGGGGTGGGAGCCATGAAACCGCCTCCTGGGACCCTTGAAACTGCCAACACCCTTGGGGGGGGGACACCTCGAAACCGCCAATACCCCTGTGGGGTGGGGGGGACTCAAAACTGTCATTTTGGGGGGGGGTGGAAATGGGGTGGGAGCCATGAAACTGCCCCCCGGGACCCTCGAAACCACCAACACCCTTGGGGGGGGGGGGGCGGCCTTGAAACCGCCACTCACACCAGACGACGACGGGGAGGGGCGGGGAGAGGGCGGAGCCAGCGGGATTTTGGCCAATGCAGCGGTAGAGGCCGGTGTGGGCGGGGTCAGCGTCGAAGCTGAGGGTGGGGCCAGGGGGGCCGACCTCCCGGTCGTCGCGTTGCCATTGGATGAGAGGCTCGGGGTGGGCGGGGCCGAGGGTGCAGCGTAAGGTGACGCGGGAGCCAATCAGGGCCGGCAGCGAGGTCAGGTTTTCCAAGATGGCCACCTGGGGCGGGACTAAGGGAGAGGAAGGGGGCGGGGCCAAAGGGGATTGGCTGAAGGGGACACGTGCCACGCCCTGCCCCGGGGCATCTTGACCACCTGGCGGCCATCTTGGCCACCCCACGGCCACCCCACGGCCACCTCAACCACCCCATGGCCATCTTATGGCCACCATGCCCACCCGGCGGCCATCTTGGCCACTCTACGGCCATCTTGACCATCCCACCACTACCTTGGCCACCCCGTTGAGTACCCCACAGACACCTTGGCCACCCCACCACCATCTTGACCACCCCACAGCTCTGTTGACCGCCCCCCGGCCACCTTGACCACCCCATGGCCATCTTGACCCCCCCAACCACCATCTTGGCCATGTCCTTGACCACCCCATGGCCACCTTGACCACCCCCTTGACCATTCCACCACCACCTTGGCCACCCCCTTGACCACCCCACAACCATCTTGACCACTCCACAGCTCTGTTGACCACCCCACGGCCACCTTGACCACCCCACCACCACCTTGACCACCCCACCACCACCTTGACCACCCCACAGCTCTGTTGACCACCCCACGGCCAACCCACCACCATCTTGACCACCCCACAGCTCTGTTGACCACCCCACGGTCACCTTGACTTCCCCACGGCCACCCCACCACTATCTTGTCCACCCCACAGCTCTGTTGACCACCCCACAGCCACCTTGACCACCCCACAGCCACCCCACCACCATCTTGACCACCCCACCACCATCTTGACCACCCCATGGCCAACTTGACCACCCCACGGCCACCTTGACCAACCCACCACCACCTTGACCACCCCACACCTCTGTTGACCACCCCACGGCCACCTTGACCACCCCACAGCCACCCCACCACCATCTTGACCACCCCACACCTCTGTTGACCACCCCACGGCCACCTTGACCACCCCACAGCCACCCCACCACCATCTTGACCACCCCATGGCCAACTTGACCACCCCACGGCTACCTTGACCACCCCACCACCATCTTGACCACCCCACAGCTCTGTTGACCACCCCACGGCCACCTTGACCACCCCACGGCCACCTTGACACACACCCCCCCTTCCCCCCCACCACCACCCCCTCGCCCCACTCACAGTAGACCTCCAGGGTGGTGGGGGGGTGACGTGGCCGTCCCCAGGCTGTTGGTGACCTCGCAGCGGTAGGACCCCCCGTGGGTGGCCCTGGCGGGTCCCAGGAGGAGCCGGGCCCCGCTATGGGGCAGGCTCCGGCCCCCCAAGCTCCAGGCGAAGGTGTGGGGCGGGGGGTGGGAGGAGTGGCCGCAGCTCAGGGTCACCTCCCCCCCCTCGAGGACGGGGGACGCCGGGGTCACCTCCACCCGCACGTCCCGGGGGGCGTCTGGGGGGGGGGGGAGGGGTCAAAGGGGGGTGGAGTCAAAGGGGGCGGGGTCAAAGGGGGCGGGGTCAAAGAGCTGGAGAAGGAGGGTGCAGCCCAGGGGAGGAAAGGGGAGGGGCGAAGGGTGGTTGGGGCGGGGCTAAGGGTGATTGGCAGTTTCATAGTGGGCGGGGCTAAGGGTGATTGGCAGGTTCGAAGTGGGCGGGGCTAAGGGCGATTGGCAGTTTCATAGTGGGCGGGGCTAAGGGTGATTGGCAGGTTCATAATCCTTCTTGCCCCACCCACCGCCGCCATCTTACCCCACCCACCGCCGCCATCTTGCCCCACCCACCGCTGCCATCTTGCCCCACCCACCTCTGCCATCTTGCCCCACCCACCGCCGCCATCTTACCCCACCCACCTCTGCCATCTTGCCCCACCCACCGCTGCCATCTTGCCCCACCCACCTCTGCCATCTTGCCCCACCCACCGCCGCCATCTTGCCCCACCCACCGCCGCCATCTTACCCCACCCACCTCTGCCATCTTGCCCCACCCACCGCTGCCATCTTGCCCCACCCACCGCCGCCATCTTGCCCCACTCACAGTAGACCTCCAGGGGGACGGCGGGTGACTGGGTTGTCCCCACGTCGTTGGTGGCCTGGCAGCGGTAGGACCCCCCGTCCGCGGCCTGGACGGGCCTCAGGAGGAGCTGGGCCCCGCTCTGGGACAGGGTCCTGCCCCCCAAGCTCCAGGAGAAGGCGTAGGAGGGGGGTTTGGCCGAGTCCCGGCAGGTCAGTGTCACCTCCTCCCCCTCGTGGACGGGGTGTGATGGTGACATGTCCACCTGCACGTTCCGGGGGGGATCTGGCGGGGAGAAAACCAGTATAGACCAGTATGGGCCCTACATGAACCTATGGAGTCCCATAAGCACCCCAGGGACCCCCAAAACCCCGCCAGGACCCACCCCAAGTCAACCCCAGGACCTCTATAGCCCCCATAGACCCTTCAAGGGACACCCCCAGCCCCCTATACACGCCCTGAGCCCCCCCAAGACTCCTCCCCCCCCCCATAATCTCCATATGGGGGACCCAGGAGTCTGTAGAAGCCCCAGAACCCACCAGGGACCCCCATAGCCCCCAAGGAACCCCCCCCAGGAGCCTCCAGGGACTCCCCAATATCTCACAGTGGACCTAAAGGTGGTGGGACACCCATGCTGGGGGCCACCTACAGCCCCCCAGGACCCCCCCATTACCTCCAAGTGGTAGACCCAGGTACCCCCAGAACCCACCAGGGACCCCCAGAACCCACCAGGGGCCCCCAGAACCCCCAAGGAACCCCATAACCCCCAAGGGACCCCCCCCCCCAGGAGCCTCCAGAGGGACCCATCTCACAGTGGACCTAGAGGTGGTGGGACAGAATCATCCGCAGCCCCTCCCCAAGACCCCCCCATAATCTCCATGTGGTGGACCCAGGTCCCCCCAGAACCCACCAGGGACCCCGTAACCCCCAATAAACACCACCACCCCCCCGCCCCATATCTTACAGTTGACCTGGAGCAGCCGGGATGCCCGGGAGATGGTCCTTCCGTCGGGACCCCGGAGGGTGCAGTTGAGGAGGGTCCCATCGTGGTACCAGAAGGGGTTGAAGGTCAAGAGGGAGCCGATGGCCGGGTGGGAGGTGACGGTGGCCGGGGGGGCCCAGGGCTCCACGTTGAACCCCGCTGTCTTGGAGGCGGGTCCCTCCCAGGCGAAGGTGGGGGTGTCCCCGGGGCAGGCGGGGGGCACCCAGCACCCAAAAGAGGTCCTGAGGCCTTGGTTGATGGGGGCTGGGTCCGGCCAGAGGTGGGGGGCTGGGGGGGTGTCTGTGGGGGGGGGGGAGACAGGGGGGGGACAATGGAGTGATGGGGGGGACAAGAGGGGGACAATATGGGGGATTGGGGGGTGATGGGGGAGAAGAGGATGGATAATGGGGGGACATGGGGGGGAGAATGGGGGGAGAAAGGGGGGACAATGAGGGGGATGGGGGGGGACACAGGGGAGATAATGGGGGGAGAATGGGGGGACAATGGGGGGAATAAGGGGGGGGGGACACAGGGGAGATAATGGGGGGACAATGGGGGGACAATGGGGGGGATAAGGGGGGGGACACAGGGGAGATAATGGGGGGACAATGGGGGGACAATGGGGGGGATAAGGGGGGGGGACACGGGGGAGATAATGGGGGGACAATGGGGGGACAATGGGGGGAATAAGGGGGGGGACACGGGGGAGATAATGGGGGGACAATGGGGGGACAATGGGGGGAATAAGGGGGGGGACACGGGGGAGATAATGGGGGGACAATGGGGGGACAATGGGGGGGATAAGGGGGGGGACACGGGGGAGATAATGGGGGGACAAGGGGTGACAATGGGGGGACACGATGGGGATAATGGGGGGGGGACAATATGGGGACAATGGGACACAATTTGGGGATAACGGGGGGGGTGACAGTGGGGGAATAATGGGGGGGACAAAGGGGGTGACGAAGGTGGGGGGCAAGTAGAGGGACAAGGGGGTGACAATACGGGGGTAACGGGGGGACGGGGGGGATAATGTGGGGACAACGAGGGGGGGGGGGGGCACTGGCCAGATGATGGGGGGGGGGGGTGACAGAGTGGGGACAAGGTGGGGGGGGGGATAAAGGGGGGAGAGGGGACATCCCTGTCCCTACCGGTGACGTTGACCGTGACAAAGTGCATCCAGAGCAGTTCTTTGAAGTTCCGGCGACTGGGTTGGGCCACCAACCGCAGCCCATATTGCCCCCCATCTTCTTTTCCCATGTGGGGCAGGATGAGGTCACAGTCCCCCTGATCGGCTCCCGGGGTCCTGGAAGGTCGAGCCACCACCCGCCCCCTAAATTCCCGGGTTTTCTGGTCGAAATTGGGGCGATGGATCCAGGAGAGTTGATGGAGTTGGGCGCCGGGTCCCGCTTGACACAGGTCGTAGCGGCAGGAGATGTAGAGGCAGGAACCCACCCCCACCACCATCTCCTGGGGCCCCGTCACCGGGTCGGGACAGGAGGACGGGGACCCTGTAGAAGGTGAAAGTGACCCGGGTGTCCCAACGAACGAGGTGTTTTGGGGACCCAGGAGTCCGGGGACCCAGGTGGCCGAGGACTCTGGAGTCCGTGGACCCATATGCGTGGGCGCTGAGATGTTCTGAGGAGACCTTCAACTCCCCCCCCCCCGCCAAAGCCAGAGGGTCCCAGGTGTTTTGGGGACCCAGATGTCCCAGCGATTGAGGTGTTTTGGGGACCTGGGAATCCGGGGACCGAGACGTCTGAGCGCTGAGATGGTCCGAGGAGGCCTTCAGCCCCCCCAAAGCCAGAGGAACTCACGTGTCCAGATGACCCAGGCATCCGGGGACCCACCACCCCCAAAAACCAGAAGGACCCAGATGTCCGGGACCCCCTCCTCCCCCACACCCCCCCCCACCTCCCCCCGTCCCCCACCCCCCAGGGGACCCAGGCGTCCGGGGAAGGTCCCTACCGGGGATGAAGAAGAGGAGGAAGACGAAGAACCGCATGTCGGCAACGTCCAGACCTGAGCGAGGAGATCATCAATCTGTGGGGTGGGACCCCCCAAGTGAAGGAGACCCAGGCGTCCCAGTTGGGGCTCCTTGACCCGCCCCTCGGGGACCCAGAGGGGACCCAGACGTCCGGGTTCTCGGCCCCCTCCTCCGCTCGCAACCAGCCGAGCCCGTTTCCTTCCCCTTTCTCAAAGGCGGCTCAGGTACCACCTCCCGCACCCCATAGATCTTCTGCCCCATAAGGGACCCAGGCGTCCGGGTCCCACCACCCCATGGACCTCCTGCCCCAAAGGGACCCAGCGTCTCCATCCCACCACCCCATGGGTCCCACCACCCCATGGGTCCCGCCACCCCATAGGTCCCGCCACCCCATAAGTCCCACCACCTCGTGGCCCTTCTGCCCCATAGGGGACCCAGGTGAACTGGTGCCACCACCCCATAGGTCCCACCACCCCATAGGTCCCACCACCTCGTGGCCCTTCTGCCCCATAGGGGACCCAGGTGAACTGGTGCCACCACCCCATAGGTCCCGCCACCCCATAAGTCCCACCACCCCATAGACCTTCTGCCCCAAAGGGGACCCAGGTGGTCAGGTCCCACCACCCCATGGACCTCCTGCCCCATAGGGGACCCAGGCATCCGGGGAGGGTCATGCCACTCGTCGTGTCCCCTGTCCTCCCCCCCGCAAAGGCTTCTGGGAACACCTGGGTCCCCTTGGGGGGGACGGGGACGGGACGGGACACAGAGCAAGGCATCATGGGAGCCTGGACGCCTGGGTTCACCCAAGCGAAGCGGGGTGACGCCGTGGGTCCCCAGAGACACCCCCTTCCTCCCCCCCCCCCCCTTCACGTCACGGGGACGTGGGGAAGGAGGCCGATAAGATATTAGTAATTAATCATTAACGAGCAGCCAAAGGGGACCCAGGCGTCGGGGGGCCTCCCCTCCCCCACATTTGATAAGACGGAACCTGATAAGTGGGGGGGGGGGGGGCGGGGGAGGGGGGGGAGGGGACGACATCAAGGACAACGTGGGTCTGGTGGGGGGGGACACACACCCAGGCGTCCGGGACCCCTCCCCCCTCCTACCCACCCCCCCCATGTGACCCCCAGATGTTTGGGGGGACCTAGGCGCCCGAGTGACCCCTCCCCCAAACCTCCTCCTCCTCCCCTCCCCCCGGGTCACCCCCCAAAAAAGGGACCCAGGCGTCCGGGTGTCCCCACCCCCCCCCCCTCCAAGGAGGGACCCGGGCGTCCAGGCGAGGTCACCTTGGGGCGGTTCCCCAGGGGGGGTATAAGGGGAGGTGGGGAGAGGACTGGGAGGCACTGGGAGGCACTGGGAGCTGCCGGGAGCCGCCATGGGGAAGGAGGTGAGGGAGTGGGGGGGAGGAGATGGAGGAGAAATAGAGAGATGGAAGGATGGAGGAGGGATGGAGGAGAGATGGTGGGATGGAGGAGGGATGGAGGAGGGGTGGACACATGGTGGGATGGAGAAGGAGTGGAGATACGGAGGAGGGATGGAGAGATGGAGAGATGGAGGAGGGATGGAGGGATGAAGATGTGGAGAGATGGAGGAGAAATGGAGGGATGGAAGGATGGAGGAGGATGGAGAGATGGAGGAGGGGTGGAGGAGAGATGGAGGAGGGGTGGACACATGGTGGGATGGAGAAGGAGTGGAGAGATGGAGGAGGGATGGAGGGATGGAGGAGAAATGGAGGGATGGAAGGATGGAGGAGGGATGGAGAGATGGTGGGATGGAGGAGGGATGAAGACGTGGAGAGATGGAGAAGGGATGGAGAAGTGGAGAAGGATGGAAAGGTGGTGGGATGGAAGGACGGAGGAGGGGTGGAGGGACGGTGGGATGAAGATGTGGAGAGATGGAGGAGGGATGGAGAGATGGAGGAGAGATGGAGCTGGTGAGATGGAGGAGGGATGGACAGAGAGATGAAGGATGGACAGAAGGATGGAGGGATGGAGGGATGGACAGTAGAAGGGATGGAGGGATGGACAGAGGGACGGACAGAGGGACGGACAGAGGGACAGGCCACGTGGTGGCACGAGGTGACGGGAAAGATGGAGGTGGGACGCAGGAGGGATGGACGGACGGACAGAGCCCCCCCACCCCACCCCGACCCTTGACCTCTGACCTCTGCCCCCCAGGAGAGCTATGAGTTGGGGCCCCAGGGCAAGGCCCCGCCCCCGGCGCCGAAGGGTCGTGGCCGCCGCAAGCAGGAGAAGCTGGAAGACATGAAGAAGGAGATGGATGTGGTACGGGGGAAACTGGGAGGGACTGGGAGGGTCAATGGGGATCACTGGGAGGTCAACTGGGGGGAGTGGGAGGTCAATAAGGGGGACTGAGGGTCAATGGGGGGCATTGGGAGGTCAACTGGGGGGACTGGGAGGGACTGAGGGGTCAACAGGGGGCACTGGGAGGTCAACTGGGGGGACTGGGAGGTCAACAAAGGGAACTGGGAGGGACTGGGGGTCAACGGGGGGCACTGGGAGGTCAATTGGAGGGAGTGGGGGGTCAACAAGGGTCAACGGAGGCAACTGGGCCAGTGAGTGGGAGGAACTGGGAGGGACTGGGAGATCCACGTGGGCACGGGGAGGTCCACAAAGGCCAATAACGGACTGGGAGGGTCAATGGGGAGAACTGGGAGGTCAAGAAGGGTCAAGAGGGGGACTGGGAAGGTCACTGGGAGGGGCAGGGAGGGTACTGGGCTGTACTGGGAGCACTGGGAGGGTCGGGATCGGTGCTGAGGCGGGTGCCCCCAGGATGACCACAAGCTGGATGTGAACGACCTGGAGGTCAAGTACAGCACCAGCGTCACCAAGGTGGGTGACCCTTGACCTCTGACCCCCCCTCCCCCCCCCCGGTGTGACCCTCTGACCCCCAACCCCATTGACCTCCGTCAACCCCATTGACCCCGTGACCTCAAGCAACCTCACTGACCCTCTTCACCCCCCCGTGACCCAATGGCCCCACTGACCCCCCCAGCCCCATTGACCCCACCAACCCCATTGACCCCATTAACCCCCCAGCCCCACTGACCCCCCCAGCCCCATTGATCCCCCAGCCCCATTGACCCCCCCAGCCCCACTGACCCCATTGACCCACACCCACCCCATTGACCCCCCCCAGCCCCATTGACCCCAATGACCCCATCAACTCTATGACCCTCATCAACCCCATTGACCCCCCCCAATCCCATTGACCCCATTGACCCCCCCGGCCCCATTGACCCCATCGACCCCATTGACTCCATCAACCCCCTTGACCCCATTGACCCCATTGATCCCCCTCAACCCCATTGACCCCATTGATCCCCCTCAACCCCCTTGACCCCATTGACCCTCCCGGCCCCATTGACCCCATCAACCCCATTGACTCCATCAACCCCCTTGACCCCATTGACCCCCCCAGCCCCATTGACCCCATCGACCCCGTTGACCCCATTGACCCCGTGACCCCCCCCTTGACCCCGGCAGGGCCTGGTGGAGGCGGTGGCAGCCGAGCGGCTGCTGCGGGATGGTCCCAACGAGCTCCGGCCCCCCAAGGGGACCCCCGAGTGCGTCAAGTTTGGGAGGCAACTGGCCGGGGGTCTCCAGTGCCTGATGTGGGTCGCGGCCGCCATTTGTCTCATCGCCTACGGCGTGCAGGAGGGGGAGGGGGACCGCGGCAGCTCCGACAACGTACGTCCGACGCTTGGGTCCATCTGTGGTGGGGGGAGGACACCTGGGTCCATCTAGGGAGGGGGACCATCTGGGTCCGTCTCAGAGGGAACATCTAGGTCCACCTTAGGGGGGGGGTGAAGACATGGGTCTGTGGGTTGAGGAACGCCTGGGTCCACCTGGAGGAACATCTAGGTCCATCTCGGGGGGGACGCGTGGGTCCCTGGGTTGGGAATACATGGGCCCATCGTGGGGAGGACACTTGGGTCCATCTTTGGGGGGACATTTGGGTCCATCTTTGGGGGACACGCACAGACCCATATCTGGGACCATCTCGGGGGCACCTGGAAGCCAGAGACCCTCAAGAGGTGGGATCTGGGAGGGGTTCCAGGATGATTGGAACCTTCCGGGGGAGGAGGAGGAGCAGGACATCTGGGTCCCTCTTGGTGGGGGGGACCACCCATACGCCCGGGTCCCCACCTCGGGGGCCTGATCCTGTCCCCACCACCCACAGCTCTACCTCGCCATCGCCCTCATCGCCGTCGTGGTGGTCACCGGGTGCTTCGGTTACTACCAAGAGTTCAAGAGCACCAACATCATCGCCAGCTTCAAGAACCTCGTCCCTCAGGTGGGACCACCCGGACGTCTGGGTTCCTTCCCTTTACCCCGGACATCTGGGTCCCCACCTGGACGTCTGGGTCCTCACCCGGACGTCTGGGTCCTCTTGTCCCCTTCCAGCAAGCCACGGTCATCCGAGAAGGTGACAAACTCCAGATCAACGCCAACGAGTTGGTGGTGGGGGACCTGGTGGAGATCAAAGGAGGGGACCGAGTCCCCGCCGACATTCGCATCATCTCAGCTCAGGGGTGTAAGGTGGGTCTCGGACGCCTGGGTCCCCCTTTGGGAGGGTGGTGGGTGCCCATACCCCCTTGGGGTGAACCGGTGTCCTCATCCCACCACCTCCAGGTGGACAACTCGTCCTTGACGGGGGAGTCGGAGCCCCAGACGCGTTCCCCCGAGTGCACCCACGACTCGCCCCTGGAGACCCGCAACATCGCCTTCTTCTCCACCATGTGCCTGGAAGGTGGGTCCCCAACCCCTCCCCCGGACACCTGGGTCCCTTCAACCCTCCGCCCCCCCCCCCAACCTTCTTGGCTTCTCCAGGGACGGCCATGGGGCTGGTGATCAACACGGGGGACAGGACCATCATCGGCCGAATCGCCAGCTTGGCCTCGGGGGTGGAGAACGAGAAGACGCCCATCGCCATCGAGATCGAGCACTTCGTTGACATCATCGCCGGCCTCGCCATCTTCTTCGGGGCCACCTTCTTCGTGGTGGCCATGGTCATCGGTTACCCCTTCCTCCGGGCCATGGTCTTCTTCATGGCCATCGTGGTGGCTTACGTCCCCGAGGGGCTGCTGGCCACTGTCACGGTACGGTTTGGGGCCTCGTGGCAGGGGGTGGGGGTTGGAGCTATAGGGCTGTGGATCACGTGACAAAGGATGGGAGCTATGGGAGACTTGAGGGTCTTCACGGGGCTCACCTGGGATCCATGAGGTCCATCAAAAGCCATGGGTGCTGTGGGGGGACTTGAAGGTCTTCATGGAACCATGGGGGGCTTGAGGGTCTTCATGGAACCATGGGGCTCACCTGGGACTCTTGAGGTCCCCATGGGTCCCAACACAAACCATGGGTTCTAGGGGGCTCACCTGGGACTCACAAAGTCCCCATAGGTCCAACATACCCCAGAGGTCCCACATTGGTTCTGGTTCTCCCTATGGCTCCATGGGCATCAACCGCTTCCCTGGAGCTCCTCACGGTTCTAAAGCCACCTCAGAAGCTCCAGGAGGTCCCTAAGCATCCCGTAAGGTTCCATAGGATCTCCCAAGGTTCCCTGGGATGCTGAGGGACTTCCCCCCTCCACAGGTTTGCCTCTCCTTGACGGCGAAGAGGTTGGCGAGGAAGAACTGCGTGGTGAAGAACCTGGAGGCGGTAGAGACCTTGGGGTCCACCTCGGTCATCTGCTCCGACAAGACGGGGACCCTCACCCAGAACCGCATGACAGTGGCCCACCTCTGGTTCGACAACCAGATCCACACAGCCGACACCACCGAGGACCAATCGGGTGAGCCCAGATGCGCCCCCCCCCCCCCCCCACCACCACCCGACGCCTGGGTCCCGCCCCCCAAGTGGTCCCACCACCGCCCTCCCCACCCACCCCAAGGTCAGAGCTTCGACCAGTCGTCGGAGACGTGGACCATGTTGAGCCGCGTCGTCACCCTCTGCAACAGGGCCCAGTTCAAGCCGGGGCAGGACGACGTCCCCGTGGCCAAGGTGGGGGGCGCCTATGGGGCCACGGGCCCTATAGGGGGCCCATATGTGGAGCTGGGAGGGGTATAGAAGGACCAGGACACCCATAGGGGACTTCTATGGGGCTGGGAGGGGTATGTAGGGGCCCTATGTGGGGCTGGGAGGAGTATAGAAGGACCAGGACACCCATAGGGGACTTCTGTGGGGCGGGGAGGGGCATGTAGGGGCCCTCTATGGGGCTGGGAGGGATGTACAGAGCCCTATGTGGGGCTGGGAAGAGTGTATAGGGGGCAGGACCCCTAGAAGGGCCCTCTATGGGGCTGGGAGGGGTATGTAGGGGCCCTATGTGGGGCTGGGAGGAGTATAGAAGGACCAGGACACCCATAGGGGTCTTCTATGGGGCTGGGAGGGGTATGTAGGGGCCCTATATGGGGCTGGGAGGGGTATAGAAGGACCAGGACCCCTATAGGGGCCCTCTATGGGGCTGGGAGGGATGTACAGAGCCCTATGTGGGGCTGGGAAGAGTGTATAGGGGGCAGGACCCCTATGGGACCCCTCTATGGGGCTGGGAGGAGCAACACAAGGACCTTCACAGAGGCCCTCTATGGGGCTGGAAGGGTCCTACAGGGGCCAGGAACCTGCCCCATAGGGGCCCTATGGGGGTGGGGGTGGTGGGGTGGTAGGTCAGAGGTCAGGGGTCACCCCACTTAACACCCCCCCTTCCCCTCCCCCCCCCCCCCCCGGCAGCGTGAGGTCATCGGCGACGCCTCGGAGACGGCGCTGCTGAAGTTCGCGGAGGTGACGGTGGGGCCGGTGACGGAGGCGCGGGGACGGTTCCCCAAAGTGGCCGAGCTGCCCTTCAACTCCACCAACAAGTTCCAGGTGGGACCACCCAGAGGTTTGGGGGGGGAGACCCCCCAAGTGGCCGAGAAAGGGGACCCGGGTGTCCAAGAGAGACCTTGAGCTTCATGAAGGACCTCGAGGTTCATGAAGGACCTCAAGTGTCCAAGGGGGACACAAGTGTCCAAGGGGACCCAGATGTTCATGAGGGACCTTGAGGTTCATGAGGGACCCCAAGTGTCCAAGGGGGACCCCAAGTGTCCAAGGGGGACACACACGTCCAGGGAGGGACCCAGGTGTCCAAGAAGGACCTCGAGATTCACGAGGGACCTTGAGGTTCATGAGGGACCCAAGTGTCCAAGGGGGACCCATGTGTCTGGAGGACACCCAGGCTCCTGAGAAGCACCCAGAGGGTCAGGGTGGAGTCCAGGCTTCTTGGGGGGGGACCCAGGCGTTTGGGGGGGACCCAGACATGTGGGTCCCTCTCCAGTTGTCGGTGCACGAGGCTGGAGAACGTCAACTGCTGGTGCTGAAAGGTGCCCCCGAGCGGGTGCTGGAGAGGTGCAGCACGGTCCTGCTGAAGGGACAGGAGCTGGCCCTGGACACCCAGTGGCGGGAGGCCTTCGAGGGGGCCTACGCCGAGCTGGGGGGGCGTGGGGAGAGGGTCCTGGGTGAGTGGGGTGGGGGGTGGGGGTGGAGAGGGAGGTCGGGGGAAATGGGGATCGGGGGGACGTGGGGATGGAGGGACATCACGGGGAGGTGGGGATGGGGGGACAGCATGGGGAGGTGGGGGGGAAATGGGGATCGGGGGGATGTGGGGATGGGGGGACATCACAGGGAGGTGGGGATGGGGGGACAGCATGGGGACAGGGGGACGTGGGGATGGGAGGACATCAGGGGGAGGTGGGGGGAAACGGGGATGTGGGGGACATGGGGATGGGGGGCCATCACGAGGGGATGGGGACGTGGGGGGACGTGGGGATGGAGGGACATCATGGGGAGGTGGGGATGGGGGGCCATCACGAGGGGATGGGGACGTGGGGGGATGTGGGGATGGAGGGACATCATGGGGATGTGGGGATGGGGGGGCCATCACGAGGGGATGGGGACGTGGGGGGACGTGGGGATGGAGGACACACGTGCGGAAGGTGCCACCCCCACACACGTGTCGCCCCGTGTCCCCTCACCGCCCCCCGACTTTGTCCTCCCCCAGGGTTCTGCGCCCGGTGGCTGCCGGGGGGGACGGTGGCCGCGGGGACGGACCCCGAGGTGCTGCCGGAGGTGGCCGTGGGACTCTGCTTCGCCGGGTTGGTCTCCATGATCGACCCCCCCAGGGCCACCGTCCCCCAGGCCGTGCTCAAGTGTCGCACGGCCGGTATCAGGGTAGGGGACATGGGGATGGGGGACGTGGGGATGGGGGGACATCAGGGACATGGGAGGACATGGGGGGAGATGGAGATTGGGGGCCATCAAGGACATGGGGGGACATGGGGACATGGGAGACACAAGATGGACATGGGAACTGGGAGGGACATGGGGACGGGGGGACATCAGGGACATGGAATGACATGGGGGGACGTGGAGATGGGGGGACACCAAGGACACGGGGGGGAGACCACAGGGGACCACGAGGACCCATCAGGACCGTGGGTGGCCATTGGGGCCACGCCACCGATGTCCCCGGTGTCCCCCAGGTGATCATGGTGACCGGAGACCACCCCATCACGGCCAAGGCCATCGCGGCCGCCGTCGGCATCATCTCCGAGGGCAGCGAGACCCCCGAGGAGGTGGCATCTCGGCTACGTGTGCCCCTGGAGAGGGTGGACCCCAGGTGGGACCCGGGTGTCTGGGAGGGGACCCAGGTGTCCTGGGGCGGGGGGAGACCCATGTGTCCGGTGTGGAGGTGGCCATGACACCTTGGGTGGTCCGTGGTGGCAACCACAACATCTCGGGTGCTTCAGCTCCATGGAGATGGAGAGGACCCAGGTGTCCAGGGTGGGGGTGACCCGGGTGATCGAGAGGGGACCCAGGTGTCGTGGTCGGGGGGACCCAGGTGTCCAGGGGTGGAGGTGGCCATGACACCTTGGGTGGCCCGTGGTGGCAACCACAACATCTCGGGTGCTCCGGCTCCACGGAGATGGGGAGGACCCAGGTGTCGTGGTCGGGGGGACCCAGGTGTCCGTGGTGGGGGTGACCCATGTCCTCGTGTCCCATCCCCCCCCCCCAGGCAGGCCCGGGCGCGGGTGGTGACGGGGGCGGAGCTGGCGGCCATGACACCGGGGGCTCTGGAGGGTCTTCTCCGCGCCCACCCCGAGATGGTCTTCGCCCGGACGTCACCGCAGCAGAAGCTCGTCATCGTGGAGAGCTGCCAGCGGCTGGTGGGGACACCGGGGACATCGGGGAAGTGGGGATGGTGGGGACATGGGGGGACACTGGTGAACGTGGGGGACACAGGGAACACGGTGACATCGGGACCACGGAGACATTGGGGTCTCCGTCCTCACCCCTCCAGTCCCCGTGTCCCCAGGGTGTCACCACGATGGGGATGTGCCCAAGGTGCCACCACGATGGGGATGGCGATGGTCCTCATCCCTCCCCTGGTGGTAGTCCCCATCTTCATCCCTCCTGTCCCTGTGTCCCCAAGGTGCCACCATGATGGTGATGTCCCCAAGGTGCCACCACGATGGGGATGTGCCCAAGGTGCCACCACGATGGGGATGGTGGTAGTCCCCATCTTCATCCCTCCTGTCCCTGTGTCCCCAGGGTGCCGCCATGATGGGGATGGTCCCCAACCTCATCCCTCCCAGCTCCAGTCCCCGTGTCCCCAAGGTGCCACCATGATGGGGATGGTCCTCATCATGATTGAGATGGGATGTCCCCAAGGTGCCACCATGAGAGGGGCAGTGATGGCCCCCATCTTCATCCCTCCAGTCCCCGTGTCCCCAAGGTGCCACCATGATAGGGATGGGGATGGTCCTCATCATGATGGGGATGGGGATGTCCCCAGGGTGCCACCATGATGGAGATGGGATGTCCCCAAGGTGCCACCATGATGGGGATGGGGATGGTCCCCACCCTCACCCCTCCCCTCTCGGGTCATGTGTCGTCACCCCCCCCCCCCCAGGGTGCCATCATGATGGGGTGGTCCCTGTCCCCACCCTCACCCCCATGTCCCCCCACCCCGTCCCCAGGGTGCCATCGTGGCGGTGACGGGGGACGGGGTGAACGACTCCCCGGCGCTGAAGAAGGCGGACATCGGGGTGGCCATGGGCATCGCCGGCTCCGACGCCGCCAAGAACGCGGCCGACATGATCCTCCTCGACGACAACTTCGCCTCCATCGTCACCGGCGTGGAGCAAGGTGGGGGCTGAGGGGACACCGAGAGGGGGGACGGGGGGGTGGGTGACACCACCCCCAGTGACGTCATCCTCCTCCCCCCTCCCCTTTCCCAGGCCGCTTGATCTTCGACAACCTGAAGAAGTCCATCGCCTACACCTTGACCAAGAACATCCCCGAGTTGACCCCTTACCTCATCTACATCACGGCCAGCGTCCCCCTGCCCTTGGGCTGCATCACCATCCTCTTCATCGAGCTCTGCACCGACATCGTGAGTGTCCGGACGCCTGGGTGTCCGTCCGTCCCACCAACACCCAGATCGGTCCATCAACCAGTCCATCAACTGGTGGTTGATGTTCCTCAACCGGTCGTTGAGGTTCCTCAACCAGGAACCGGGGTTCTTCATATGGATGTTGGGGTTCTTCACCCAGACATCTGGGTGCCGGGGTCCTTCCTGGGTGCTGGGGTCCCTCCCGGACGTCTGGGTTCTCCCACACTCAAACTGGTCCATCCACCAGTCCATCAACTGGTGGTTGAGGTTCCTCAACTGGTCATTGATGTTCCTCAACCGGTCGTTGAGGTTCCTCAACCAGGAATCCGAGGTTCTCCACATGGAGGTTGAGGTTCTTCACCCAGACTTTGGGGTTCCTCACCTGGATGCTGGGGTCCCTCCTGGGTGCTGGGGTTTCCCCCCACTCAAACTGGTCCATCAACCAGTCCATCAACCGGTCGTTGAGGTTCCTCAACCAGGAACCGGGGTTCTTCATACGGAGGTTGAGGTTCTTCACCCAGACTTTGGGGTTCCTCACCCGGATGTTGGGGTCCTTCCTGGGTGCCGGGGTCCCTCCCGGATGCGGGGGTCCCTCACCCGGACACTTGTGTCCCCAGTTCCCCTCGGTCTCCTTGGCCTACGAGCGGGCGGAGAGTGACATCATGCACCTGAAGCCCCGCAACCCCCGACGCGACCGACTGGTCAACGAGCCCTTGGCCGCTTATTCCTACTTCCAGATCGGTACCACCCGGACCCCGGGGGCCCCTCGGGGGGTGGGGTGGGGGGTGGGGGAGGGGCCCAGATGTTGGGGTCCAAGTGGGGGGGGGGGTGAGGGGGGGTGTGGCCAAAGAGGGGGGTGGGGGAACTCTTGGGTCCCCAAGGGAGGAGGGGACTTGGATGGTGGGGTCCAAATGGGGGGGGGGGTCTAGACGGTGGGGTGCCCCGGAGGCCCGGGTCCATGGCCACCCGGGTCTCTTGGTCCCTGGCCACCTGGGTCCATGGGTCCTTGGCCACCTGGGTCCAGGGGTCTCTGGCCACATGGCTACCTGGGTCCTTGGCCACCTGGGTCCAGGGGTCTCTGGCCACATGGCTACCTGGGTCCCTGGCCACCTGGGTCCATGAGTCCTTGGCCACCTGGGTCCAGGGGTCCCTGGCCACATGGCTACCTGGGTCCCTGGCCACCTGGGTCCATGAGTCCCTGGCCACCTGGGTCCATGGGTCTCTGGCCACCTGGATGCCTGGGTCCCTTGATGCCCGGCTACCCGCGTCCCTTAGTCCCTGGCCACTTGGCCACCTGGGTCCACGGGTCCTTGGCCACGTGGCCACCTGGGGTCCCTGGTTGCCCCCCCCCCCCCCCGGTAGGTGCCATCCAGTCCTTCGCCGGCTTCACCGACTACTTCGTGGCCATGGCCCAGGAGGGTTGGTGGCCCCTCCTCTGCCTGGGGCTGCGCCCGCGCTGGGAGGACACCCACGAGCAGGAGCTGCAGGACAGCTACGGCCAGCAATGGGTAACCCCCACCCCCCCTAGAGACCCCCGACCCCCCCGACCCCCCCGACCCCCCCCTACAGCCCCCTATAGCGCCGTTTCCCCCCCCCCCCAGACCTTCTGGCAGCGCCGGTACCAGCAGTACACGTGTTACACCGTCTTCTTCATCAGCATCGAGATGTGCCAAATCGCCGACGTCCTCATCCGCAAGACCCGACGCCTCTCCCTCTTCCAGCAGGGGCTCTTCCGGTGCCTATAGGGGGGGCTATAGGGGCCATAGGGGGGGCTATAGGGGGGCTACAGGGGCTCTTCGAGTCCCTACGGGGGCCAAGGGGTGGTGGGACTCCGCTGGTGGCACTGGGGACCACCAGCATTCCGGTGGCTGTTGGGGTGTAGAGGCTCTGCCGGTACCTATAGGACCTCTTCTGGTGTCTATAGGGTCTATAGGGGCTATAGGGGCTATAGGGGCCATAGGGGGCTACAGGGGCTCTTCGAGTCCCTAGGGGGGCCAAGGGGTGGTGGGACTCCACTGGTGGCACTGGGGCTCCTTCCAGTGGCCATGAGGGTGTAGGGGCTCTGCCCTATAGGGGCTCTTCTGGTGCCTATAGGGGCCATAGGGGGGGCTATAGGGGGGCTATAGGGAGCTATAGGTCCCTGGAGGGGTGTGCTATAGGGGCCCCGGGGGATGCTATAGTGCCCGGGGGATGTGCCATAGGGGCCAAGGAGAGCACTATAGGGGCTAAGGGGGTGCTATAGGGCCCCGGGGGGGTGCTATAGAGCCCCGGGGGGGTGCTATAGGCGCCCTGGGGTGGGGGTGGGTGTTTATAGGTGCTCAGGGGGTGTTGCTATAGGTGCCCGGGGGGGGGGGGGGGGTTGCTATAGGTCCCTGGGGGGTGTCTATAGATCCCCTGGGGGGTTCTATAGGTGCCCTGAGGGGTGCTATAGGGCTCTGTGGGGTGCTATAGGTGCTCCGGGGGGGGGGGGGAGAGGTTTCTATAGGTGCCCGGGGGGTGCTATAGATCCCTGAGGGGGTTCTATAGGTCCCTGGGGGGTGTCTATAGGTGCCCGGGGGGTTCTATAGGCGCCGGGGGGTCTCTATAGGTGCCGGGGGGGTCTATAGGCTCTGGGGGGGTGTCTATAGGCGCCGGGGGGGTGTCTATATGTTCTGGGGGGGTTCTATAGGTGCCCAGGGGGTGTCTATAGGTGCCGGGG
>NW_027415278.1:0-24229 GCF_964106895.1 Numenius arquata
CCTTCCCGTGACGTCATCACTGATGTCATCACGGTCATCGTCGGTGTCGTCTCAGTCATCGCTGATGTCATCATCGTGGGGTTGGGGACGCTTGGAGGTCACCCCACGGAGGGGGGGGGGGGGGGCGGTTGGGGGACCCCCAGTGACCTTATAGGGGCCCCCCCGCGGCCGCGTGGCCCCATGACGTCCTCAATGACATCATCAATGACATCATCAATGACATCGTGGGTATCGTCTCGCTCATCACTGGTGTCATCGGCGGGGGGTCGGGGGCACGTGGAGGGCACCCAATGGCGGGGGGGGGGGACCCCAAAGATCCCCCCAGTGGGACCCCCCCCCAAACCTATAGGGGACCCCAAGACCCCATAGGGCACCCCCAGCCCCTCGGGGGGACCCCAAAAGCCCCAAAAGCCTCAAAACTCCCCCAAAAGAGCCTGAAACCCCCCAAATGTCCCAAAAATGAGCCTAAAACGCCCCAAAACGAGCCCCAAAACGAGCCCCAAAACCGCTAAACGAACCCAAAATGCCCCAAAATAACCCAGATTTGGCCCAAAACGAGCCTAAAACGCCCCCAAACGAGCCCCCAAACGAACCCCAAAACCACTAAACGAACCCAAAATGCCCCAAAATAACCCAGATTTGGCCCAAAACGAGACTAAAATGCCCCCCAAACGAGCCCAAATTGGCCCAAAATAACCCCAAACGGGCTCAAAATGAGACGAAAATGCCCCAAAATGGGACTAAAATAGCCCAAAACGAGCCCCAAAACGAGCCCCAAAAGCACTAAACGAACCCAAAATGCCCCAAAATAACCCAGATTTGGCCCAAAACGAGCCTAAAACGCCCCCAAAACGAGCCCAAATTGGCCCAAAATAACCCCAAACGGGCTCAAACCGAGACGAAAATGCCCCAAAATGGGACTAAAATGGCCCCAAACGAGCCCCAAAACCACTAAACGAACCCAAAATGCCCCAAAATAACCCAGATTTGGCCCAAAACAAGACTAAAACGCCCCCAAACGAGCCCCCAAACGAGCCCCAAAATGAGCCCCAAAACCACTAAACGAACCCAAAACCGCCTGGGCTGAAACTTCCCGTTTTTAGCAACGGCCCCAAAGCGCTGGTTTCTCGGGGCCAGAGGAGGGGGAAGGAGGGAGGGGACATCCCGAGGGTGTGGCCAGTGACGTCACAGGGAGGGGCCGGGCGACGGGGACACAAATAACGCCCAATAACCCCAAACTGCCCCAATAACCCCAAACTGCCCCAATAACCCCAAAGCTGCCCCAATAACCCCAAACTGCCCCAGGGGACCCCAAAACTGCCCCGGGAGACCCTCAAGTTGCCCCAGGGGGCCCCAAAACTGCCCCAGGGGACCCCAAAACTGCCTCAGGGGGCCCCAAAGCTGCCCCAGGAGACCCTCAAGTTGCCCCAGGGGGCCCCAAAACTGCCCCAAGGACCCCAAAACTGCCCCAGGAGACCCTCAAGTTGCCCCAGGGGACCCAAAACTGCCCCAGGGGACCCCAAAACTGCCCCAGGAGACCCTCAAGTTGCCCCAGGGGACCCGAAACTGCCCCTGGTGACCCTCAAGTTGCCCCAGGGGACCCCAAAACTGCCCCAGGAGACCCTCAAGTTGCCCCAGGGGACCCGAAACTGCCCCAGGGGACCCCAAAACTGCCCCGGGAGACCCTCAAGTTGCCCCAGGGGGCCCCAAAACTGCCCCAGGGGACCCCAAAACTGCCCCAGGAGACCCTCAAGTTGCCCCAGGGGGCCCCAAAACTGCCCCAAGGACCCCAAAACTGCCCCAGGGGACCCCAAAACTGCCCCGGGAGACCCTCAAGTTGCCCCAGGGGGGCCCAAAACTGCCCCAAGGACCCCAAAACTGCCCCAGCGGACTCCAAAACTGCCCCAGGGGACCCCAAGATTGCCCCAGGAGACCCTCAAGTTGCCCCAGGGGACCCGAAACTGCCCCAGGGGACCCCAAAACTGCCCCAGGGGGACCCGAAACTGCCCCGGGAGACCCTCAAGTTGCCCCAGGGGACCCGAAACTGCCCCAGGGGACTCCAAAACTGCCCCAGGGGACCCCAAAACTGCCCCGGGAGACCCTCAAGTTGCCCCAGGGGGCCCCAAAACTGCCCCAAGGACCCCAAAACTGCCCCGGGAGACCCTCAAGTTGCCCCAGGGGACCCCAAAACTGCCCCAAGGACCCCAAAACTGCCCCAGGAGACCCTCAAGTTGCCCCAGGGGACCCGAAACTGCCCCGGGAGACCCTGAAGTTGCCCCAGGGGGCCCCAAAACTGCCCCGGGAGACCCTGAAGTTGCCCCAGGGGGCCCCAAAACTGCCCCAGGGGACCCCAAAACTGCCCCAGGAGACCCTCAAGTTGCCCCAGGGGGCCCCAAAACTGCCCCAAGGACCCCAAAACTGCCCCAGGGGACCCCAAAACTGCCCCGGGAGACCCTCAAGTTGCCCCAGGGGGGCCCAAAACTGCCCCAAGGACCCCAAAACTGCCCCAGCGGACTCCAAAACTGCCCCAGGGGACCCCAAGATTGCCCCAGGAGACCCTCAAGTTGCCCCAGGGGACCCGAAACTGCCCCAGGGGACCCCAAAACTGCCCCAGGGGGACCCGAAACTGCCCCAGGGGGCCCCAAAACTGCCCCAAGGACCCCAAAACTGCCTCAGGGGACTCCAAAACTGCCCCAGGGGACCCCAAAACTGCCCCGGGAGACCCTCAAGTTGCCCCAGGGGGCCCCAAAACTGCCCTAAGGACCCCAAAACTGCCCCAGGAGACCCTCAAGTTGCCCCAGGGGACCCGAAACTGCCCCTGGTGACCCTCAAGTTGCCCCAGGGGACACCAAAACTGCCCCAGTTTACCCTCAAGTTGCCCCAGGGGGCCCCAAAACTGCCCCAGGGGGACCCGAAACTGCCCCAGGGGACCCCAAAGCTGCCCCAGGAGACCCTCAAGTTGCCCCAGGGGGCCCCAAAACTGCCCCAAGGACCCCAAAACTGCCCCAGGGGAACCCAAGGTTGCCCCAGGAGACCTTCAAGTTGCCCCAGGGGACCCAAAACTGCCCCAGGGGGCCCCAAAACTGCCCCTGGTGACCCTGAATTTGCCCCCGGGGACCCCAAAACTGCCCCAGGAGACCCTCAAGTTGCCCCAGGGGACCCCAAAACTGCCCCAGGAGACCCTCAAGTTGCCCCAGGGGACCCGAAACTGCCCCAGGGGACCCCAAAACTGCCCCAGGGGACCCCAAGGTTGCCCCAGGAGACCCTCAAGTTGCCCCAGGGGGCCCGAAACTGCCCAAGGGGACTCCAAAACTGCCCCGGGAGACCCTCAAGTTGCCCCAGGGGGCCCCAAAACTGCCCCAAGGACCCCAAAACTGCCCCAGGAGACCCTCACGTTGCCCCAGGGGGCCCCAAAACTGCCCCAGGGGACCCCAAAACTGCCCCTGGTGACCCTCAAGTTGCCCCAGGGGACCCCAAAACTGCCCCAAGGACCCCAAAACTGCCCCAGGAGACCCTCAGGTTGCCCCAGGCGGCCCCAAAACTGCCCCAGGGGACCCCAAAACTGCCCCAGGGGGCCCCAAAGTTGTCCCAGGGGGCCCCAAAACTGCCCCAGGGGGACCCGAAACTGCCCCAGGGGACCCCAAAACTGCCCCAGGAGACCCTCAAGTTGCCCCAGGGGGCCCCAAAACTGCCCCAAGGACCCCAAAACTGCTCCGGGAGACCCTCAAGTTGCCCCAGGGGACCCGAAACTGCCCCTGGTGACCCTCAAGTTGCCCCAGGGGACCCCAAAACTGCCCCGGGGGACCCGAGACTGCCCCAGAGGACCCCAAAACTGCCCCGGGAGACCCTCAAGTTGCCCCAGGGGACCCCAAAACTGCCCCAGGAGACCCTCACGTTGCCCCAGGGGGCCCCAAAACTGCCCCAGGGGACCCCAAAACTGCCCCTGGTGACCCTCAATTTGCCCCCGGGGACCCCAAATCTGCCCCGGGAGACCCTCAAGTTGCCCCAGGGGACCCGAAACTGCCCCAGGGGACCCCAAAACTGCCCCGGTAGACCCTCAAGTTGCCCCAGGGGACCCGAAACTGCCCCTGGTGACCCTCAAGTTGCCCCAGGGGGCCCCAAAACTGCCCCGGGGGACCCGAGACTGCCCCAGAGGACCCCAAAACTGCCCCGGGAGACCTTCAAGTTGCCCCAGGGGACCCCAAAACTGCCCCAGGAGACGCTCAAGTTGCCCCAGGGGACCCGAAACTGCCCCAGGGGACCCGAAAACTGCCCCGGGAGACCCTCAAGTTGCCCCAGGGGACCCCAAAACTGCCCCAGGGGACCCCAAAACTGCCCCAGGGGGCCCCAAAACTGCCCCGGGAGACCCTCAATTTGCCCCAGGGGACCCCAAAACTGCCCCAGGGGACTCCAAAACTGCCCCTGGTGAGCCTCAAGTTGCCCCAGGGGACCCCAAAACTGCCCCAGGGGACCCCAAAACTGCCCCTGGTGAGCCTCAAGTTGCCCCAGGGGACCCCAAAACTGCCCCAAGGACCCCAAAACTGCCCCAGGGGACCCCAAAACTGCCTCAGCGGGCCCCAAAGTTGTCCCAGGGGGCCCCAAAACTGCCCCAGGGGGACCCGAAACTGCCCCAGGGGACCCCAAAACTGCCCCAGGAGACCCTCAAGTTGCCCCAGGGGGCCCCAAAACTGCCCCAAGGACCCCAAAACTGCCCCAGGGGACTCCAAAACTGCCCCAGGAGGCCCTCAAGTTGCCCCAGGGGACCCGAAACTGCCCCAGGGGACTCCAAAACTGCCCCGGGAGACCCTCAAGTTGCCCGAGGGGGCCCCAAAACTGCCCCAAGGACCCCAAAACTGCCCCAGGGGACCCCAAAACTGCCTCAGCGGGCCCCAAAGTTGTCCCAGGGGGCCCCAAAACTGCCCCAGGGGGACCCGAAACTGCCCCAGGGGACCCCAAAACTGCCCCAGGAGACCCTCAAGTTGCCCCAGGGGGCCCCAAAACTGCCCCAAGGACCCCAAAACTGCCCCAGGGGACTCCAAAACTGCCCCAGGAGGCCCTCAAGTTGCCCCAGGGGACCCGAAACTGCCCCAGGGGACTCCAAAACTGCCCCGGGAGACCCTCAAGTTGCCCCAGGGGACCCCAAAACTGCCCCGGTAGACCCTCAAGTTGCCCCAGGGGACCCCAAAACTGCCCCAGGAGACCCTCAAGTTGCCCCAGGGGACCCGAAACTGCCCCAGGGGACCCGAAAACTGCCCCGGGAGACCCTCAAGATGCCCCAGGGGACCCCAAAACTGCCCCAAGGGGCCCCAAAACTGCCCCAGGAGACCCTCAATTTGCCCCCGGGGACCCCAAAACTGCCCCAAGGACCCCAAAACTGCCCCAGGGGACCCTCAAGTTGCCCCAGGGGGCCCCAAAACTGCCCCAGGGGACCCTCAATTTGCCCCCGGGGACCCCAAAACTGCCCCAGGAGACCCTCAAGTTGCCCCAGGGGACCCGAAACTGCCCCAGGGGACCCCAAAACTGCCCCGGGAGACCCTCAAGTTGCCCCAGGGGACCCGAAACTGCCCCTGGTGACCCTCAAGTTGCCCCAGGGGACCCCAAAACTGCCCCGGGGGACCCGAGACTGCCCCAGAGGACCCCAAAACTGCCCCGGGAGACCTTCAAGTTGCCCCAGGGGACCCCAAAACTGCCCCAGGAGACGCTCAAGTTGCCCCATGGGACCCGAAACTGCCCCAGGGGACCCGAAAACTGCCCCGGGAGACCCTCAAGTTGCCCCAGGGGACCCCAAAACTGCCCCAGGGGACCCCAAAACTGCCCCAGGGGGACCCGAAACTGCCCCAGGGGACCCCAAAACTGCCCCAGGAGACCCTCAAGTTGCCACAGGGGGCCCCAAAACAGCCCCAAGGACCCCAAAACTGCCCCAGGAGACCCTCAAGTTGCCCCAGGGGACCTGAAACTGCCCCAGGGGACCCCAAAACTGCTCCGGGAGACCCTCAAGTTGCCCCAGGGGACCCGAAACTGCCCCTGGTGACCCTCAAGTTGCCCCAGGGGACCCCAAAACTGCCCCAGGGGACTCCAAAACTGCCCCTGGAGACCCTCAAGTTGCCCCAGGGGGCCCCAAAACTGCCCCAGGGGACCCCAAAACTGCCCCAGGGGGCCCCAAAACTGCCCCAGGAGACCCTCAAGTTGCCCCAGGGGGCCCCAAAACTGCCCCAAGGACCCCAAAACTGCCCCAGGAGACCCTCAAGTTGCCCCAGGGGACCCCAAAACTGCCCCAGGGGACCCCAAAACTGCCCCTGGTGACCCTCAATTTGCCCCCGGGGACCCCAAAACTGCCCCAAGGACCCCAAAACTGCCCCAGGAGACCCTCAAGTTGCCCCAGGCGGCCCCAAAACTGCCCCAGGGGACCCCAAAACTGCCCCAGGGGGCCCCAAAGTTGTCCCACGGGGCCCCAAAACTGCCCCAGGGGGACCCGAAACTGCCCCAGGGGACCCCAAAACTGCCCCGGTAGACCCTCAAGTTGCCCCAGGGGACCCCAAAACTGCCCCAGGAGACCCTCAAGTTGCCCCAGGGGACCCGAAACTGCCCCAGGGGACCCCAAAACTGCCCCGGGAGACCCTCAAGATGCCCCAGGGGACCCCAAAACTGCCCCAAGGGGCCCCAAAACTGCCCCAGGAGACCCTCAATTTGCCCCCGGGGACCCCAAAACTGCCCCAGGAGACCCTCAAGTTGCCCCAGGGGGCCCCAAAACTGCCCCAAGGACCCCAAAACTGCCCCAGGAGACCCTCAAGTTGCCCCAGGGGACCTGAAACTGCCCCAGGGGACCCCAAAACTGCCCCGGGAGACCCTCAAGTTGCCCCAGGGGACCCGAAACTGCCCCAGGGGACCCCAAAACTGCCCGGGGAGACCCTCAAGTTGCCCCAGGGGACCCGAAACTGCCCCTGGTGACCCTCAAGTTGCCCCAGGGGGACCCCAAAACTGCCCCGGGGGACCCGAGACTGCCCCAGAGGACCCCAAAACTGCCCCGGGAGACCTTCAAGTTGCCCCAGGGGACCCCAAAACTGCCCCAGGAGACGCTCAAGTTGCCCCAGGGGACCCGAAACTGCCCCAGGGGACCCGAAAACTGCCCCGGGAGACCCTCAAGTTGCCCCAGGGGACCCCAAAACTGCCCCAGGGGACCCCAAAACTGCCCCGGGAGACCCTCAATTTGCCCCAGGGGACCCCAAAACTGCCCCAGGGGACTCCAAAACTGCCCCTGGTGAGCCTCAAGTTGCCCCAGGGGACCCCAAAACTGCCCCAGGGGACCCCAAAACTGCCCCTGGTGAGCCTCAAGTTGCCCCAGGGGACCCCAAAACTGCCCCAGGGGACCCCAAAACTGCCCCGGGAGACCCTCAAGTTGCCCCAGGGGGCCCCAAAACTGCCCCAGGGGACCCCAAAACTGCCTCAGGGGGCCCCAAAGTTGTCCCAGGGGGCCCCAAAACTGCCCCAGGGGGACCCGAAACTGCCCCAGGGGACCCCAAAACTGCCCCAGGAGACCCTCAAGTTGCCCCAGGGGGCCCCAAAACTGCCCCAAGGACCCCAAAACTGCCCCAGGCGACTCCAAAACTGCCCCAGGGGACCCTCAAGTTGCCCCAGGGGACCCCAAAACTGCCCCAAGGACCCCAAAACTGCCCCAGGAGACCCTCAAGTTGCCCCAGGGGACCCGAAACTGCCCCAGGGGACTCCAAAACTGCCCCAGGGGACCCCAAGGTTGCCCCAGGAGACCCTCAAGTTGCCCCAGGGGGCCCGAAACTGCCCCAGGGGACTCCAAAACTGCCCCGGTAGACCCTCAAGTTGCCCCAGGGGGCCCCAAAACTGCCCCAAAGACCCCAAAACTGCCCCGGGAGACCCTCAAGTTGCCCCAGGGGACCCCAAAACTGCCCCAAGGACCCCAAAACTGCCCCAGGGGACCCCAAAACTGCCTCAGGGGGCCCCAAAGTTGTCCCAGGGGGCCCCAAAACTGCCCCAGGGGGACCCGAAACTGCCCCAGGGGACCCCAAAACTGCGCCAGGAGACCCTCAAGTTGCCCCAGGGGACCCGAAACTGCCCCAGGGGACCCCAAAACTGCCCCAGGAGACCCTCAAGTTGCCCCAGGGGGCCCCAAAACTGCCCCAGGGGACCCTCAAGTTGCCCCAGGGGACCCCAAAACTGCCCCGGGGGACCCGAGTCTGCCCAAGAGGACCCCAAAACTGCCCCGGGAGACCTTCAAGTTGCCCCAGGGGCCCCAAAACTGCCCCAGGGGGCCCCAAAACTGCCCCTGGTGACCCTCAATTTGCCCCCGGGGACCCCAAAACTGCCCCAGGAGACCCTCAAGTTGCCCCAGGGGACCCCAAAACTGCCCCAGGAGACCCCAAAACTGCCCCGGGAGACCCTCAAGTTGCCCCAGGGGGCCCCAAAACTGCCCCAGGGGACCCCAAAACTGCCCCTGGTGACCCTCAATTTGCCCCCGGGGACCCCAAATCTGCCCCGGGAGACCCTCAAGTTGCCCCAGGGGACCCGAAACTGCCCCAGGGGACCCCAAAACTGCCCCGGTAGACCCTCAAGTTGCCCCAGGGGACCCGAAACTGCCCCTGGTGACCCTCAAGTTGCCCCAGGGGGCCCCAAAACTGCCCCGGGGGACCCGAGACTGCCCCAGAGGACCCCAAAACTGCCCCGGGAGACCTTCAAGTTGCCCCAGGGGACCCCAAAACTGCCCCAGGAGACGCTCAAGTTGCCCCAGGGGACCCGAAACTGCCCCAGGGGACCCGAAAACTGCCCCGGGAGACCCTCAAGTTGCCCCAGGGGACCCCAAAACTGCCCCAGGGGACCCCAAAACTGCCCCAGGGGGCCCCAAAACTGCCCCGGGAGACCCTCAATTTGCCCCAGGGGACCCCAAAACTGCCCCAGGGGACTCCAAAACTGCCCCTGGTGAGCCTCAAGTTGCCCCAGGGGACCCCAAAACTGCCCCAGGGGACCCCAAAACTGCCCCTGGTGAGCCTCAAGTTGCCCCAGGGGACCCCAAAACTGCCCCAAGGACCCCAAAACTGCCCCAGGGGACCCCAAAACTGCCTCAGCGGGCCCCAAAGTTGTCCCAGGGGGCCCCAAAACTGCCCCAGGGGGACCCGAAACTGCCCCAGGGGACCCCAAAACTGCCCCAGGAGACCCTCAAGTTGCCCCAGGGGGCCCCAAAACTGCCCCAAGGACCCCAAAACTGCCCCAGGGGACTCCAAAACTGCCCCAGGAGGCCCTCAAGTTGCCCCAGGGGACCCGAAACTGCCCCAGGGGACTCCAAAACTGCCCCGGGAGACCCTCAAGTTGCCCGAGGGGGCCCCAAAACTGCCCCAAGGACCCCAAAACTGCCTCAGCGGGCCCCAAAGTTGTCCCAGGGGGCCCCAAAACTGCCCCAGGGGGACCCGAAACTGCCCCAGGGGACCCCAAAACTGCCCCAGGAGACCCTCAAGTTGCCCCAGGGGGCCCCAAAACTGCCCCAAGGACCCCAAAACTGCCCCAGGGGACTCCAAAACTGCCCCAGGAGGCCCTCAAGTTGCCCCAGGGGACCCGAAACTGCCCCAGGGGACTCCAAAACTGCCCCGGGAGACCCTCAAGTTGCCCCAGGGGACCCCAAAACTGCCCCGGTAGACCCTCAAGTTGCCCCAGGGGACCCCAAAACTGCCCCAGGAGACCCTCAAGTTGCCCCAGGGGACCCGAAACTGCCCCAGGGGACCCGAAAACTGCCCCGGGAGACCCTCAAGATGCCCCAGGGGACCCCAAAACTGCCCCAAGGGGCCCCAAAACTGCCCCAGGAGACCCTCAATTTGCCCCCGGGGACCCCAAAACTGCCCCAAGGACCCCAAAACTGCCCCAGGGGACCCTCAAGTTGCCCCAGGGGGCCCCAAAACTGCCCCAGGGGACCCTCAATTTGCCCCCGGGGACCCCAAAACTGCCCCAGGAGACCCTCAAGTTGCCCCAGGGGACCCGAAACTGCCCCAGGGGACCCCAAAACTGCCCCGGGAGACCCTCAAGTTGCCCCAGGGGACCCGAAACTGCCCCTGGTGACCCTCAAGTTGCCCCAGGGGACCCCAAAACTGCCCCGGGGGACCCGAGACTGCCCCAGAGGACCCCAAAACTGCCCCGGGAGACCTTCAAGTTGCCCCAGGGGACCCCAAAACTGCCCCAGGAGACGCTCAAGTTGCCCCATGGGACCCGAAACTGCCCCAGGGGACCCGAAAACTGCCCCGGGAGACCCTCAAGTTGCCCCAGGGGACCCCAAAACTGCCCCAGGGGACCCCAAAACTGCCCCAGGGGGACCCGAAACTGCCCCAGGGGACCCCAAAACTGCCCCAGGAGACCCTCAAGTTGCCACAGGGGGCCCCAAAACAGCCCCAAGGACCCCAAAACTGCCCCAGGAGACCCTCAAGTTGCCCCAGGGGACCTGAAACTGCCCCAGGGGACCCCAAAACTGCTCCGGGAGACCCTCAAGTTGCCCCAGGGGACCCGAAACTGCCCCTGGTGACCCTCAAGTTGCCCCAGGGGACCCCAAAACTGCCCCAGGGGACTCCAAAACTGCCCCTGGAGACCCTCAAGTTGCCCCAGGGGGCCCCAAAACTGCCCCAGGGGACCCCAAAACTGCCCCAGGGGGCCCCAAAACTGCCCCAGGAGACCCTCAAGTTGCCCCAGGGGGCCCCAAAACTGCCCCAAGGACCCCAAAACTGCCCCAGGAGACCCTCAAGTTGCCCCAGGGGACCCCAAAACTGCCCCAGGGGACCCCAAAACTGCCCCTGGTGACCCTCAATTTGCCCCCGGGGACCCCAAAACTGCCCCAAGGACCCCAAAACTGCCCCAGGAGACCCTCAAGTTGCCCCAGGCGGCCCCAAAACTGCCCCAGGGGACCCCAAAACTGCCCCAGGGGGCCCCAAAGTTGTCCCACGGGGCCCCAAAACTGCCCCAGGGGGACCCGAAACTGCCCCAGGGGACCCCAAAACTGCCCCGGTAGACCCTCAAGTTGCCCCAGGGGACCCCAAAACTGCCCCAGGAGACCCTCAAGTTGCCCCAGGGGACCCGAAACTGCCCCAGGGGACCCCAAAACTGCCCCGGGAGACCCTCAAGATGCCCCAGGGGACCCCAAAACTGCCCCAAGGGGCCCCAAAACTGCCCCAGGAGACCCTCAATTTGCCCCCGGGGACCCCAAAACTGCCCCAGGAGACCCTCAAGTTGCCCCAGGGGGCCCCAAAACTGCCCCAAGGACCCCAAAACTGCCCCAGGAGACCCTCAAGTTGCCCCAGGGGACCTGAAACTGCCCCAGGGGACCCCAAAACTGCCCCGGGAGACCCTCAAGTTGCCCCAGGGGACCCGAAACTGCCCCAGGGGACCCCAAAACTGCCCGGGGAGACCCTCAAGTTGCCCCAGGGGACCCGAAACTGCCCCTGGTGACCCTCAAGTTGCCCCAGGGGACCCCAAAACTGCCCCGGGGGACCCGAGACTGCCCCAGAGGACCCCAAAACTGCCCCGGGAGACCTTCAAGTTGCCCCAGGGGACCCCAAAACTGCCCCAGGAGACGCTCAAGTTGCCCCAGGGGACCCGAAACTGCCCCAGGGGACCCGAAAACTGCCCCGGGAGACCCTCAAGTTGCCCCAGGGGACCCCAAAACTGCCCCAGGGGACCCCAAAACTGCCCCGGGAGACCCTCAATTTGCCCCAGGGGACCCCAAAACTGCCCCAGGGGACTCCAAAACTGCCCCTGGTGAGCCTCAAGTTGCCCCAGGGGACCCCAAAACTGCCCCAGGGGACCCCAAAACTGCCCCTGGTGAGCCTCAAGTTGCCCCAGGGGACCCCAAAACTGCCCCAGGGGACCCCAAAACTGCCCCGGGAGACCCTCAAGTTGCCCCAGGGGGCCCCAAAACTGCCCCAGGGGACCCCAAAACTGCCTCAGGGGGCCCCAAAGTTGTCCCAGGGGGCCCCAAAACTGCCCCAGGGGGACCCGAAACTGCCCCAGGGGACCCCAAAACTGCCCCAGGAGACCCTCAAGTTGCCCCAGGGGGCCCCAAAACTGCCCCAAGGACCCCAAAACTGCCCCAGGCGACTCCAAAACTGCCCCAGGGGACCCTCAAGTTGCCCCAGGGGACCCCAAAACTGCCCCAAGGACCCCAAAACTGCCCCAGGAGACCCTCAAGTTGCCCCAGGGGACCCGAAACTGCCCCAGGGGACTCCAAAACTGCCCCAGGGGACCCCAAGGTTGCCCCAGGAGACCCTCAAGTTGCCCCAGGGGGCCCGAAACTGCCCCAGGGGACTCCAAAACTGCCCCGGTAGACCCTCAAGTTGCCCCAGGGGGCCCCAAAACTGCCCCAAAGACCCCAAAACTGCCCCGGGAGACCCTCAAGTTGCCCCAGGGGACCCCAAAACTGCCCCAAGGACCCCAAAACTGCCCCAGGGGACCCCAAAACTGCCTCAGGGGGCCCAAAGTTGTCCCAGGGGGCCCCAAAACTGCCCCAGGGGGACCCGAAACTGCCCCAGGGGACCCCAAAACTGCGCCAGGAGACCCTCAAGTTGCCCCAGGGGACCCGAAACTGCCCCAGGGGACCCCAAAACTGCCCCAGGAGACCCTCAAGTTGCCCCAGGGGGCCCCAAAACTGCCCCAGGGGACCCTCAAGTTGCCCCAGGGGACCCCAAAACTGCCCCGGGGGACCCGAGTCTGCCCAAGAGGACCCCAAAACTGCCCCGGGAGACCTTCAAGTTGCCCCAGGGGCCCCAAAACTGCCCCAGGGGGCCCCAAAACTGCCCCTGGTGACCCTCAATTTGCCCCCGGGGACCCCAAAACTGCCCCAGGAGACCCTCAAGTTGCCCCAGGGGACCCCAAAACTGCCCCAGGAGACCCCAAAACTGCCCCGGGAGACCCTCAAGTTGCCCCAGGGGACCCCAAAACTGCCCCAGGAGACCCTCACGTTGCCCCAGGGGGCCCCAAAACTGCCCCAGGGGACCCCAAAACTGCCCCTGGTGACCCTCAAGTTGCCCCAGGGGACCCCAAAACTGCCCCAAGGACCCAAAACTGCCCCAGGGGACCCCAAAACTGCCCCAGGGGACCCGAAACTGCCCCAGGGGGCCCCAAAACTGCCCCAAGGACCCCAAAACTGCCCCAGGAGACCCTCAAGTTGCCCCAGGGGACCTGAAACTGCCCCAGGGGACCCCAAAACTGCCCCGGGAGACCCTCAAGTTGCCCCAGGGGGCCCCAAAACTGCCCCAGGGGACCCCAAAACTGCCCCTGGTGACCCGAGACTGCCCCAGAGGACCCCAAAACTGCCCCAAGCACCTCAAAGCTGCCCCGGGAGACCCTCAAGTTGCCCCAGGGGACCCGAAACTGCCCCAGGGGACCCGAAACTGCCCCTGGTGACCCTCAAGTTGCCCCAGAGGACCCCAAAACTGCCCCGGGAGACCTTCAAGTTGCCCCAGGGGACCCCAAAACTGCCCCAGGAGACCCTCACGTTGCCCCAGGAGGCCCCAAAACTGCCCCAGGGGACCCCAAAACTGCCCCTGGTGACCCTCAAGTTGCCCCAGGGGACCCCAAAACTGCCCCAAGGACCCCAAAACTGCCCCAGGAGACCCTCAAGTTGCCCCAGGCGGCCCCAAAACTGCCCCAGGGGACCCCAAAACTGCCCCAGGGGGCCCCAAAGTTGTCCCAGGGGGCCCCAAAACTGCCCCAGGGGGACCCGAAACTGCCCCAGGGGACCCCAAAACTGCCCCAGGAGACCCTCAAGTTGCCCCAGGGGGCCCCAAAACTGCCCCAAGGACCCCAAAACTGCCCCAGGAGACCCTCAAGTTGCCCCAGGGGACCTGAAACTGCCCCAGGGGACCCCAAAACTGCCCCGGGAGACCCTCAAGTTGCCCCAGGGGGCCCCAAAACTGCCCCAGGGGACCCCAAAACTGCCCCTGGTGACCCTCAATTTGCCCCCGGGGACCCCAAATCTGCCCCGGGAGACCCTCAAGTTGCCCCAGGGGACCCGAAACTGCCCCAGGGGACCCCAAAACTGCCCCGGTAGACCCTCAAGTTGCCCCAGGGGACCCGAAACTGCCCCTGGTGACCCTCAAGTTGCCCCAGGGGACCCCAAAACTGCCCCGGGGGACCCGAGACTGCCCCAGAGGACCCCAAAACTGCCTCGGGAGACCTTCAAGTTGCCCCAGGGGACCCGAAACTGCCCCAGGGGACCCGAAAACTGCCCCGGGAGACCCTCAAGTTGCCCCAGGGGACCCCAAAACTGCCCCAGGGGGCCCCAAAACTGCCCCGGGAGACCCTCAATATGCCCCGGGGACCCCAAAACTGCCCCAAGGACCCCAAAACTGCCCCAGGGGACCCTCAAGTTGCCCCAGGGGACCCCAAAACTGCCCCAGGGGACCCCAAAACTGCCCCTGGTGAGCCTCAAGTTGCCCCAGGGGACCCCAAAACTGCCCCGGGAGACCCTCAAGTTGTCCCAGGGGGCCCCAAAACTGCCCCAGGGGGACCCGAAACTGCCCCAGGGGACCCCAAAACTGCCCCAGGAGACCCTCAAGTTGCCCCAGGGGGCCCCAAAACTGCCCCAAGGACCCCAAAACTGCCCCAAGGACTCCAAAACTGCCCCAGGGGACCCCAAGGTTGCCCCAGGAGACCCTCAAGTTGCCCCAGGGGACCCGAAACTGCCCCAGGGGACTCCAAAAGTGCCCCGGGAGACCCTCAAGTTGCCCCAGGGGGCCCCAAAACTGCCCCAAGGACCCCAAAACTGCCCCAGGAGACCCTCAAGTTGCCCCAGGGGACCCGAAACTGCCCCAGGGGACTCCAAAACTGCCCCAGGGGACCCCAAGGTTGCCACAGGAGACCCTCAAGTTGCCCCAGGGGGACCCGAAACTGCCCCAGGGGACTCCAAAACTGCCCCGGGAGACCCTCAAGTTGCCCCCGGGGACCCCAAAACTGCCCCGGTAGACCCTCAAGTTGCCCCAGGGGACCCCAAAACTGCCCCAGGAGACCCTCAAGTTGCCCCAGGGGACCCGAAACTGCCCCAGGGGACCCGAAAACTGCCCCGGGAGACCCTCAAGATGCCCCAGGGGACCCCAAAACTGCCCCGGGAGACCCTCAATTTGCCCCCGGGGACCCCAAAACTGCCCCAAGGACCCCAAAACTGCCCCAGGGGACCCTCAAGTTGCCCCAGGGGGCCCCAAAACTGCCCCAGGGGACCCCAAAACTGCACCTGGTGAGCCTCAAGTTGCCCCCGGGGACCCCAAATCTGCCCCGGGAGACCCTCAAGTTGCCCCAGGGGACCCGAAACTGCCCCTGGTGACCCTCAAGTTGCCCCAGGGGACCCCAAAACTGCCCCGGGGGACCCGAGACTGCCCCAGAGGACCCCAAAACTGCCCCGGGAGACCTTCAAGTTGCCCCAGGGGACCCCAAAACTGCCCCAGGAGACCCTCAAGTTGCCCCAGGGGACCCCAAAACTGCCCCAGGGGACCACAAAACTGCCCCAGGGGACCCCAAAACTGCCCCTGGTGACCCTCAAGTTGCCCCAGGGGACCCCAAAACTGCCCCGGGAGACCCTCAAGTTGCCCCAGGGGGCCCCAAAACTGCCCCAGGGGACCCCAAAACTGCCTCAGGGGGCCCCAAAGTTGTCCCAGGGGGCCCCAAAACTGCCCCAGGGGGACCCGAAACTGCCCCAGGGGACCCCAAAACTGCCCCAGGAGACCCTCAAGTTGCCCCAGGGGGCCCCAAAACTGCCCCAAGGACCCCAAAACTGCCCCAGGCGACTCCAAAACTGCCCCAGGGGACCCTCAAGTTGCCCCAGGGGACCCCAAAACTGCCCCAAGGACCCCAAAACTGCCCCAGGGGACTCCAAAACTGCCCCAGGGGGCCCCAAAGTTGTCCCAGGGGGCCCCAAAACTGCCCCAGGGGAACCCGAAACTGCCCCAGGGGACCCCAAAACTGCCCCAGGAGACCCTCAAGTTGCCCCAGGGGACCCGAAACTGCCCCAGGGGACTCCAAAACTGCCCCAGGGGACCCCAAGGTTGCCCCAGGAGACCCTCAAGTTGCCCCAGGGGGCCCGAAACTGCCCCAGGGGACTCCAAAACTGCCCCGGTAGACCCTCAAGTTGCCCCAGGGGGCCCCAAAACTGCCCCAAAGACCCCAAAACTGCCCCGGGAGACCCTCAAGTTGCCCCAGGCGGCCCCAAAACTGCCCCAAGGACCCCAAAACTGCCCCAGGAGACCCCAAAACTGCCTCAGGGGGCCCCAAAGTTGTCCCAGGGGGCCCCAAAACTGCCCCAGGGGGACCCGAAACTGCCCCAGGGGACCCCAAAACTGCGCCAGGAGACCCTCAAGTTGCCCCAGGGGACCCGAAACTGCCCCAGGGGACCCCAAAACTGCCCCAGGAGACCCTCAAGTTGCCCCAGGGGGCCCCAAAACTGCCCCAGGGGACCCTCAAGTTGCCCCAGGGGACCCCAAAACTGCCCCGGGGGACCCGAGACTGCCCCAGAGGACCCCAAAACTGCCCCGGGAGACCTTCAAGTTGCCCCAGGGGCCCCAAAACTGCCCCAGGGGGCCCCAAAACTGCCCCTGGTGACCCTCAATTTGCCCCCGGGGACCCCAAAACTGCCCCAGGAGACCCTCAAGTTGCCCCAGGGGACCCCAAAACTGCCCCAGGGGACCCCAAAACTGCCCCGGGAGACCCTCAAGTTGCCCCAGGGGACCCCAAAACTGCCCCAGGAGACCCTCACGTTGCCCCAGGGGGCCCCAAAACTGCCCCAGGGGACCCCAAAACTGCCCCTGGTGACCCTCAAGTTGCCCCAGGGGACCCCAAAACTGCCCCAAGGACCCCAAAACTGCCCCAGGAGACCCTCAAGTTGCCCCAGGCGGCCCCAAAACTGCCCCAGGGGACCCCAAAACTGCCCCAGGGGACCCGAAACTGCCCCAGGGGACCCGAAAACTGCCCCGGGAGACCCTCAAGATGCCCCAGGGGACCCCAAAACTGCCCCAGGAGACCCTCAAGTTGCCCCAGGGGACCCCAAAACTGCCCCCGGGGACCCCAAAACTGCCCCAAGGACCCCAAAACTGCCCCAGGGGACCCTCAAGTTGCCCCAGGGGGCCCCAAAACTGCCCCAGGGGACCCTCAATTTGCCCCCGGGGACCCCAAAACTGCCCCAGGAGACCCTCAAGTTGCCCCAGGGGACCCGAAACTGCCCCTGGTGACCCTCAAGTTGCCCCAGGGGACCCCAAAACTGCCCCGGGGGACCCGAGACTGCCCCAGAGGACCCCAAAACTGCCCCGGGAGACCTTCAAGTTGCCCCAGGGGGCCCCAAAACTGCCCCAAGGACCCCAAAACTGCCCCAGGAGACCCTCAAGTTGCCCCAGGGGACCTGAAACTGCCCCAGGGGACCCCAAAACTGCCCCGGGAGACCCTCAAGTTGCCCCAGGGGGCCCCAAAACTGCCCCAGGGGACCCCAAAACTGCCCCTGGTGACCCTCAATTTGCCCCCGGGGACCCCAAATCTGCCCCGGGAGACCCTCAAAATGCCCCAGGGGACCCGAAACTGCCCCAGGGGACTCCAGAACTGCCCCAGGGGACCCCAAAACTGCCCCAGGAGACCCTCACGTTGCCCGAGGGGACCCGAAACTGCCCCAGGGGACTCCAAAACTGCCCCAGGGGACCCCAAGGTTGTCCCAGGAGACCCTCAAGTTGCCCCAGGGGGCCCGAAACTGCCCCAGGGGACTCCAAAACTGCCCCGGGAGACCCTCAAGTTGCCCCAGGGGGCCCCAAAACTGCCCCAAGGACCCCAAAACTGCCCCGGGAGACCCTCAAGTTGCCCCAGGGGACCCCAAAACTGCCCCAGGGGACCCCAAAACTGCCCCTGGTGACCCGAGACTGCCCCAGAGGACCCCAAAACTGCCCCAAGCACCTCAAAGCTGCCCCGGGAGACCCTCAAGTTGCCCCAGGGGACCCGAAACTGCCCCAGGGGACCCGAAACTGCCCCTGGTGACCCTCAAGTTGCCCCAGAGGACCCCAAAACTGCCCCGGGAGACCTTCAAGTTGCCCCAGGGGACCCCAAAACTGCCCCAGGAGACCCTCACGTTGCCCCAGGAGTCCCCAAAACTGCCCCAGGGGACCCCAAAACTGCCCCTGGTGACCCTCAAGTTGCCCCAGGGGACCCCAAAACTGCCCCAAGGACCCCAAAACTGCCCCAGGAGACCCTCAAGTTGCCCCAGGCGGCCCCAAAACTGCCCCAGGGGACCCCAAAACTGCCCCAGGGGACCCCAAAACTGCCCCAGGAGACCCTCAAGTTGCCCCAGGGGGCCCCAAAACTGCCCCAAGGACCCCAAAACTGCCCCAGGAGACCCTCAAGTTGCCCCAGGGGACCTGAAACTGCCCCAGGGGACCCCAAAACTGCCCCGGGAGACCCTCAAGTTGCCCCAGGGGGCCCCAAAACTGCCCCAGGGGACCCCAAAACTGCCCCTGGTGACCCTCAATTTGCCCCCGGGGACCCCAAATCTGCCCCGGGAGACCCTCAAGTTGCCCCAGGGGACCCGAAACTGCCCCAGGGGACCCCAAAACTGCCCCGGTAGACCCTCAAGTTGCCCCAGGGGACCCCAAAACTGCCCCAGGGGGCCCCAAAACTGCCCCGGGAGACCCTCAATTTGCCCCCGGGGACCCCAAAACTGCCCCAAGGACCCCAAAACTGCCCCAGGGGACCCTCAAGTTGCCCCAGGGGACCCCAAAACTGCCCCAGGGGACCCCAAAACTGCCCCTGGTGAGCCTCAAGTTGCCCCAGGGGACCCCAAAACTGCCCCGGGAGACCCTCAAGTTGCCCCAGGGGACCCGAAACTGCCCCTGGTGACCCTCAAGTTGCCCCAGGGGACCCCAAAACTGCCCCGGGGGACCCGAGACTGCCCCAGAGGACCCCAAAACTGCCCCGGTAAACCCTCAAGTTGCCCCAGGGGACCCCAAAACTGCCCCAGGAGACCCTCAAGTTGCCCCAGGGGACCCGAAACTGCCCCAGGGGACCCCAAAACTGCCCCAGGGGACCCCAAGGTTGCCCCAGGAGACCCTCAAGTTGCCCCAGGGGACCCGAAACTGCCCCAGGGGACCCCAAAACTGCCCCGGGAGACCCTCAAGTTGCCCCAGGGGGCCCCAAAACTGCCCCAAGGACCCCAAAACTGCCCCGGGAGACCCTCAAGTTGCCCCAGGGGACCCCAAAACTGCCCCAGGGGACCCCAAGGTTGCCCCAGGAGACCCTCAAGTTGCCCCAGGGGACCCGAAACTGCCCCAGGGGACCCCAAAACTGCCCCGGGAGACCCTCAAGTTGCCCCAGGGGACCCGAAACTGCCCCGGGAGACCCTCAAGTTGCCCCAGGGGACCCCAAAACTGCCCCGGGGGACCCGAGACTGCCCCAGAGGACCCCAAAACTGCCCCGGGAGACCTTCAAGTTGCCCCAGGGGACCCCAAAACTGCCCCGGGAGACCCTCAAGTTGCCCCAGGGGGCCCCAAAACTGCCCCAAGGACCCCAAAACTGCCCCAGGAGACCCTCAAGTTGCCCCAGGGGACCCGAAACTGCCCCAGGGGACTCCAAAACTGCCCCAGGGGACCCCAAGGTTGCCCCAGGAGACCCTCAAGTTGCCCCAGGGGACCCCAAAACTGCCCCAAGGACCCCAAAACTGCCCCGGAAGACCTTCAAGTTGCCCCAGGGGACCCCAAGGTTGCCCCAGGAGACCCTCAAGTTGCCCCAGGGGGCCCGAAACTGCCCCAGGGGACTCCAAAACTGCCCCGGGAGACCCTCAAGTTGCCCCAGGGGGCCCCAAAACTGCCCCAAGGACCCCAAAACTGCCCCAGGAGACCCTCAAGTTGCCCCAGGGGACCCGAAACTGCCCCAGGGGACTCCAAAACTGCCCCAGGGGACCCCAAGGTTGCCACAGGAGACCCTCAAGTTGCCCCAGGGGGCCCGAAACTGCCCCAGGGGACTCCAAAACTGCCCCGGGAGACCCTCAAGTTGCCCCAGGGGGCCCCAAAACTGCCCCAAGGACCCCAAAACTGCCCCAGGAGACCCTCAAGTTGCCCCAGGGGACCCGAAACTGCCCCAGGGGACTCCAAAACTGCCCCAGGGGACCCCAAGGTTGCCACAGGAGACCCTCAAGTTGCCCCAGGGGACCCGAAACTGCCCCAGGGGACTCCAAAACAGCCCCTGGTGACCCTCAATTTGCCCCAGGCGGCCCCAAAACTGCCACAGGGGACCCCAAAACTGCCCCAGGGGGCCCCAAAGTTGTCCCAGGGGGCCCCAAAACTGCCCCAGGGGGACCCGAAACTGCCCCAGGGGACCCCAAAACTGCCCCAGGAGACCCTCAAGTTGCCCCAGGGGACCCCAAAACTGCCCCAGGAGACCCTCAAGTTGCCCCAGGGGGACCCGAAACTGCCCCAGGGGACTCCAAAACTGCCCCGGGAGACCCTCAAGTTGCCCCAGGGGACGCGAAACTGCCCCTGGTGACCCTCAAGTTGCCCCAGGGGACCCCAAAAATGCCCCGGGGGACCTTCAAGTTGCCCCAGGGGACTCCAAAACTGCCCCAGGAGACCCTCAAGTTGCCCCAGGGGACCCGAAACTGCCCCAGGGGACTCCAAAACTGCCCCAGGGGACCCCAAGGTTGTCCCAGGAGACCCTCAAGTTGCCCCAGGGGGCCCGAAACTGCCCCAGGGGACTCCAAAACTGCCCCGGGAGACCCTCAAGTTGCCCCAGGGGGCCCCAAAACTGCCCCAAGGACCCCAAAACTGCCCCGGGAGACCCTCAAGTTGCCCCAGGGGACCCCAAAACTGCCCCAGGGGACCCCAAAACTGCCCCTGGTGACCCGAGACTGCCCCAGAGGACCCCAAAACTGCCCAAGCACCTCAAAGCTGCCCCGGGAGACCCTCAAGTTGCCCCAGGGGACCCGAAACTGCCCCAGGGGACCCCAAAACTGCCCCGGTAGACCCTCAAGTTGCCCCAGGGGACCCGAAACTGCCCCTGGTGACCCTCAAGTTGCCCCAGGGGACCCCAAAACTGCCCCGGGGACCCGAGACTGCCCCAGAGGACCCCAAAACTGCCCCGGGAGACCTGCAAGTTGCCCCAGGGGACCCCAAAACTGCCCCGGGAGACTTTCAAGTTGCCCCAGGGGACCCGAAACTGCCCCAGGGGACCCCAAATTTGCCCCAGGGGGACCCGAAACTGCCCCAGGGGTCTCCAAAACTGCCCCTGGTGACCCTCAAGTTGCCCCAGGGGACCCCAAAACTGCCCCGGGAGACCCTGAAGTTGCCCCAGGGGGCCCCAAAACTGCCCCAGGGGACCCCAAAACTGCCTCAGGGGGCCCCAAAGTTGTCCCAGGGGGCCCCAAAACTGCCCCAGGGGGACCCGAAACTGCCCAGGAGACCCTCAAGTTGCCCCAGGGGGCCCCAAAACTGCCCCAGGGGACCCCAAAACTGCCCCTGGTGACCCGAGACTGCCCCAGAGGACCCCAAAACTGCCCCAAGGACCCAAAGCTGCCCCGGGAGACCCTCAAGTTGCCCCAGGGGACCCGAAACTGCCACAGGGGACCCCAAAACTGCCCCGGGAGACCCTCAAGTTGCCCCAGGGGGCCCCAAAACTGCCCCAAGGACCCCAAAACTGCCCCAGGCGACTCCAAAACTGCCCCAGGGGACCCTCAAGTTGCCCCAGGGGACCCCAAAACTGCCCCAAGGACCCCAAAACTGCCCCAGGGGACTCCAAAACTGCCCCAGGGGGCCCCAAAGTTGTCCCAGGGGGCCCCAAAACTGCCCCAGGGGGACCCGAAACTGCCCCAGGGGACCCCAAAACTGCCCCAGGAGACCCTCAAGTTGCCCCAGGGGACCCGAAACTGCCCCAGGGGACTCCAAAACTGCCCCAGGGGACCCCAAGGTTGCCCAGGAGACCCTCAAGTTGCCCCAGGGGGCCCGAAACTGCCCCAGGGGACTCCAAAACTGCCCCGGTAGACCCTCAAGTTGCCCCAGGGGGCCCCAAAACTGCCCCAAAGACCCCAAAACTGCCCCGGGAGACCCTCAAGTTGCCCCAGGCGGCCCCAAAACTGCCCCAAGGACCCCAAAACTGCCCCAGGAGACCCCAAAACTGCCTCAGGGGGCCCCAAAGTTGTCCCAGGGGGCCCCAAAACTGCCCCAGGGGGACCCGAAACTGCCCCAGGGGACCCCAAAACTGCCCCGGGAGACCTTCAAGTTGCCCCAGGGGACCCCAAAACTGCCCCGGGAGACCCTCAAGTTGCCCCAGGGGGCCCCAAAACTGCCCCAAGGACCCCAAAACTGCCCCAGGAGACCCTCAAGTTGCCCCAGGGGACCCGAAACTGCCCCAGGGGACTCCAAAACTGCCCCAGGGGACCCCAAGGTTGCCCCAGGAGACCCTCAAGTTGCCCCAGGGGACCCCAAAACTGCCCCAAGGACCCCAAAACTGCCCCGGAAGACCTTCAAGTTGCCCCAGGGACCCCAAGGTTGCCCCAGGAGACCCTCAAGTTGCCCCAGGGGGCCCGAAACTGCCCCAGGGGACTCCAAAACTGCCCCGGGAGACCCTCAAGTTGCCCCAGGGGGCCCCAAAACTGCCCCAAGGACCCCAAAACTGCCCCAGGAGACCCTCAAGTTGCCCCAGGGGACCCGAAACTGCCCCAGGGGACTCCAAAACTGCCCCAGGGGACCCCAAGGTTGCCACAGGAGACCCTCAAGTTGCCCCAGGGGACCCGAAACTGCCCCAGGGGACTCCAAAACTGCCCCGGGAGACCCTCAAGTTGCCCCAGGGGACCCGAAACTGCCCCAGGAGACCCTCAAGTTGCCCCAGGGGGCCCGAAACTGCCCCAGGTGACTCCAAAACTGCCCCGGGAGACCCTCAAGTTGCCCCAGGGGACCCGAAACTGCCCCAGGAGACCCTCAAGTTGCCCCAGGGGACCCGAAACTGCCCCAGGGGACTCCAAAACAGCCCCTGGTGACCCTCAATTTGCCCCAGGCGGCCCCAAAACTGCCACAGGGGACCCCAAAACTGCCCCAGGGGGCCCCAAAGTTGTCCCAGGGGGCCCCAAAACTGCCCCAGGGGGACCCGAAACTGCCCCAGGGGACCCCAAAACTGCCCCAGGAGACCCTCAAGTTGCCCCAGGGGACCCCAAAACTGCCCCAGGAGACCCTCAAGTTGCCCCAGGGGGACCCGAAACTGCCCCAGGGGACTCCAAAACTGCCCCAGGGGACCCCAAGGTTGCCCCAGGAGACCCTCAAGTTGCCCCAGGGGGCCCGAAACTGCCCCAGGGGACTCCAAAACTGCCCCGGGAGACCCTCAAGTTGCCCCAGGGGACGCGAAACTGCCCCTGGTGACCCTCAAGTTGCCCCAGGGGACCCCAAAAATGCCCCGGGGGACCTTCAAGTTGCCCCAGGGGACTCCAAAACTGCCCCAGGAGACCCTCAAGTTGCCCCAGGGGACCCGAAACTGCCCCAGGGGACTCCAAAACTGCCCCAGGGGACCCCAAGGTTGTCCCAGGAGACCCTCAAGTTGCCCCAGGGGGCCACGAAACTGCCCCAGGGGACTCCAAAACTGCCCCGGGAGACCCTCAAGTTGCCCCAGGGGGCCCCAAAACTGCCCCAAGGACCCCAAAACTGCCCCGGGAGACCCTCAAGTTGCCCCAGGGGACCCCAAAACTGCCCCAGGGGACCCCAAAACTGCCCCTGGTGACCCGAGACTGCCCCAGAGGACCCCAAAACTGCCCCAAGCACCTCAAAGCTGCCCCGGGAGACCCTCAAGTTGCCCCAGGGGACCCGAAACTGCCCCAGGGGACCCCAAAACTGCCCCGGTAGACCCTCAAGTTGCCCCAGGGGACCCGAAACTGCCCCTGGTGACCCTCAAGTTGCCCCAGGGGACCCCAAAACTGCCCCGGGGACCCGAGACTGCCCCAGAGGACCCCAAAACTGCCCCGGGAGACCTGCAAGTTGCCCCAGGGGACCCCAAAACTGCCCCGGGAGACTTTCAAGTTGCCCCAGGGGACCCGAAACTGCCCCAGGGGACCCCAAATTTGCCCCAGGGGGACCCGAAACTGCCCCAGGGGTCTCCAAAACTGCCCCTGGTGACCCTCAAGTTGCCCCAGGGGACCCCAAAACTGCCCCGGGAGACCCTGAAGTTGCCCCAGGGGGCCCCAAAAACTGCCCCAGGGGACCCCAAAACTGCCTCAGGGGGCCCCAAAGTTGTCCCAGGG
>NW_027415279.1:0-60979 GCF_964106895.1 Numenius arquata
GGTTTGTGAGGTCATGGGTGTTGCGACATCATAGGTTGGGGTTGTGATGTCATAGAGTCGGGTTGTGACATAGAGATAGCGTTGTGGCATCATACAGTGGTTGTGACGTCATAGGGGGTCGTGACGTCATCGGGGATTGTGACGTCATAGAGTGGGGTTGTGATGTCATGGGGGTTGTGACGTCATAGAGTGGGGTCTGTGACGTCATAGAGTGCGTTTGTGATGTCATAGAGTGGGATTGTGATGTCATAGAGTCAGGTTGTGACATCATAGAGTGGGGTTGTGATGTCATAGAGGGGTTATGATTTCATAGAGTTGGGTTGTGATGTCATAGGGTGCGGTTGTGACGTCATAGTGGGGTTTGTGATGTCACAGAGTGGTTTGTGATGTCATAGAGTGGGGTTGTGGCGTCATCGGGGATTGTGATGTCATAGAGTCTGGTTGTGATGTCATAGAGGGTGTTGTGACGGCATAGAGTGCGTTTGTTGCGTCACAGTGGGGTTTGTGATGTCACAGAGTTGGGTTGTGACGTCATAGTGGGGTTTGTGATGTCACCGAGTCGGGTTGTTGAGTCATAGAGTGGGATTGTGATGTCATAGAGTGGGGTTATGATGTCACCGAGTCGGGTTGTGATGTCATAGATTGAGGTTCTGCTGTCATAGATGGGGTTGTGACGTCATAGAGGGGCGTTGTGATTTCACGGAGTTGGGTTGTGACGTCATAATGGGGTTTGTGATGTCATAGTGGGGTTTGTGATGTCACAGAGTGGTTTGTGATTTCATAGAGGTAGCATTGTGACGTCATAGAGTGGGGTTGTGATGTCATAGAGTGTGGTTGTGATGTCACAGAGTCGGGTTATGATGTCATAGAGTGGGGTTGTGACATCATAGTGGGGTTTGTGATGTCACAAAGTGGTTTGTGATGTCATAGAGTGGGGTTGTGACGTCATAGAGGGGGTTGTGGTGTCAGACAGTTGGGTTGTGACGTCATAGAGGGGGTTGTGACGTCATCGGGGATTGTGACGTCATAGAGTGGGGTTGTGATGTCATAGAGTGGGGTTATGATGTCACCGAATCGGGTTGTGATGTCATAGATTGAGGTTCTGATGTCATAGATGGGGTTGTGACGCCATAGTGGGGTTTGTGATGTCATGGAGTGGTTTGTGATGTCATACAGTCGGGTTCTGACGTCACAGAGGGGGTTGTGACGTCATAGAGTGCGTTTGTGATGTCATAGTGGGGTTTGTGATGTCACAGAGTGGTTTGTGATTTCATAGGGGTAGCGTTGTGACGTCATAGAGTGGGGTTGTGATGTCACAGAGTCACGTTGTGATTTCACAGAGTTGGGTTGTGACGTCATAGTGGGGTTTGTGATGTCATAGAGTGGGGTTGTGATGTCATAGAGTGGGGTTGTGATGTCATAGAGTTAGGGTTGTAACGTCATAGAGGAGCGTTGTGATTTCACAGAGTTGGGTTGTGACGTCAAAGTGGGGTTTGTGATGTCACTGAGTCGGGTTGTTGAGTCATAGAGTGGGATTGTGATGTCATAGAGTGGGGCTGTGACGTCATAGAGTGTGGTTGTGATGTCATGGGGTTGTGACGTCACAGAGTGGGTTGTGACGTCATAGTAGGGTTTGTGATGTCACAGAGTGGTTTGTGACGTCATAGAGTGGGGTTGTGATGTCATAGAGTGTGGTTGTGATGTCACAGAGTCGCGTTGTGATTTCACAGAGTTGGGTTGTGACGCCATAGTGGGGTTTGTGATGTCACAGAGTGGGGTTGTGATGTCATAGAGGTAGGGTTGTGACGTCATAGAGGGGCGTTGTGATTTCACAGAGTTGGGTTGTGACGCCATAGTGGGGTTTGTGATGTCACAGAGCGGTTCGTGATGTCAAAGCGTGGGGTTGTGATGTCATAGAGGGGGTTATGATGTCAAAGCGTGGGGTTGTGACATCATAGTGGGGTTTGTGATGTCACAGAGTCGGGTTGTGATGTCATAGATTGAGGTTCTGATGTCATAGATGGGGTTGTGACGTCATAGAGGGGCGTTGTGATTTCACGGAGTTGGGTTGTGACATCATAATGGGGTTTGTGATGTCACGGAGTGGTTTGTGATGTCATACAGTGGGGTTCTGACGTCATAGAGGGGGTTGTGACGTCATAGAGTGCGTTTGTGATGTCATAGTGGGGTTTGTGATGTCACAGAGTGGTTTGTGATTTCATAGAGGTAGCGTTGTGACGTCATAGAGTGGGGTTGTGATGTCATAGAGTATGGTTGTGATGTCACAGAGTCGCGTTGTGATTTCACAGAGTTGGGTTCTGACGTCATAGTGGGGTTTGTGATGTCACAGAGTGGGGTTGTGACATCATAGAGTGGGGTTGTGATGTGATAGGGTGTGGTTGTGACGTCATAGTAGGGTTTGTGATGTCACAGAGTGGTTTGTGACGTCATAGAGTGAAGTTCTGGCATCATCGGGGATTGTGATGTCATAGAGTCTGGTTGTGATGTCATAGAGTCGGGTTGTGACGTAATAGAGTGCGTTTGTGGCGTCACAGTGAGGTTTGATGTCACAGAGTGGTTTGTGACGTCATAGAGTGGGGTTGTGGCGTCATCGGGGATTGTGATGTCATAGAGTCTGGTTGTGATGTCATAGAGTTAGGGTTGTAACGTCATAGAGGAGTGTTGGGATTTCACAGAGTTGGGTTGTGACGTCATAGTGGGGGTTATGATGTCATAGAGGGGTTGTGATGTCATAGAGTGCGGTTGTGATGTCATAGAGTGGGGTTATGATGTCACCGAGTCGGGTTGTGATGTCATAGATTGAGGTTCTGATGTCATAGATGGGGTTGTGACGTCATAATGGGGTTTGTGATGTCACGGAGTGGTTTGTGATGTCATACAGTGGGGTTCTGACGTCATAGAGGGGGTTGTGACGTCATAGAGTGCGTTTGTGATGTCATAGTGGGGTTTGTGATGTCACAGAGTGGTTTGTGATTTCATAGAGGTAGCGTTGTGACGTCATAGAGTGGGGTTGTGATATCATAGAGTGTGGTTGTGATGTCACAGAGTCGCGTTGTGATTTCACAGAGTTGGGTTGTGACGCCATAGTGGGGTTTGTGATGTCACAGAGTGGGGTTGTGATGTCATAGAGTGTGGTAGTGATGTTACAGAGTCGGGTTATGATGTCATAGAGTGGGGTTGTGATGTCATAGAGGTAGGGTTGTGACGTCATAGTGGGGTTTGTGATGTCACACAGTCAGGTTGTGACATCATAGAGTGGGGTTGTGATGTCATAGAGGGGTTATGATTTCATAGAGTTGGGTTGTGATGTCATAGGGTGCGGTTGTGACGTCATAGTGGGGTTTGTGATGTCACAGAGTGGTTTGCGACGTCATAGAGTGGGGTTGTGGCGTCATCGGGGATTGTGATGTCATAGAGTCTGGTTGTGATGTCATAGAGGGTGTTGTGATGTCATAGAGTGCGGTTGTGATGTCATAGAGTGGGGTTATGATGTCACCGAGTCGGGTTGTGATGTCATAGATTGAGGTTCTGATGTCATAGATGGGGTTGTGACGTCATAATGGGGTTTGTGATGTCACGGAGTGGTTTGTGATGTCATACAGTGGGGTTCTGACGTCATAGAGGGGCGTTGTGATTTCACAGAGTTGGGTTGTGATGTCATAGTGGGGTTTGTGATGTCACAGAGCGGTTTGTGATGTCATAGAGTGGGGTTGTGATGTCATAGGGGGTTATGATGTCAAAGCGTGGGGTTGTGATGTCATAGTGGCATTGTGATGTCACAGAGTGGTTTGTGATGTCACAGTGGGGTTGTGATGTCATCGGGGGTTTGTGAGGTCATGGGTGTTGCGACATCATAGGTTGGGGTTGTGATGTCATAGAGTCGGGTTGTGACATAGAGATAGCGTTGTGGCATCATACAGTGGTTGTGACGTCATAGGGGGTCGTGACGTCATCGGGGATTGTGACGTCATAGAGTGGGGTTGTGATGTCATGGGGTTGTGACGTCATAGAGTGGGGTCTGTGACGTCATAGAGTGCGTTTGTGATGTCATAGAGTGGGATTGTGATGTCATAGAGTCAGGTTGTGACATCATAGAGTGGGGTTGTGATGTCATAGAGGGGTTATGATTTCATAGAGTTGGGTTGTGATGTCATAGGGTGCGGTTGTGACGTCATAGTGGGGTTTGTGATGTCACAGAGTGGTTTGTGATGTCATAGAGTGGGGTTGTGGCGTCATCGGGGATTGTGATGTCATAGAGTCTGGTTGTGATGTCATAGAGGGTGTTGTGACGGCATAGAGTGCGTTTGTGGCGTCACAGTGGGGTTTGTGATGTCACAGAGTTGGGTTGTGACGTCATAGTGGGGTTTGTGATGTCACCGAGTCGGGTTGTTGAGTCATAGAGTGGGATTGTGATGTCATAGAGTGGGGTTATGATGTCACCGAGTCGGGTTGTGATGTCATAGATTGAGGTTCTGCTGTCATAGATGGGGTTGTGACGTCATAGAGGGGCGTTGTGATTTCACGGAGTTGGGTTGTGACGTCATAATGGGGTTTGTGATGTCATAGTGGGGTTTGTGATGTCACAGAGTGGTTTGTGATTTCATAGAGGTAGCATTGTGACGTCATAGAGTGGGGTTGTGATGTCATAGAGTGTGGTTGTGATGTCACAGAGTCGGGTTATGATGTCATAGAGTGGGGTTGTGACATCATAGTGGGGTTTGTGATGTCACAAAGTGGTTTGTGATGTCATAGAGTGGGGTTGTGACGTCATAGAGGGGGTTGTGGTGTCAGACAGTTGGGTTGTGACGTCATAGAGGGGGTTGTGACGTCATCGGGGATTGTGACGTCATAGAGTGGGGTTGTGATGTCATAGAGTGGGGTTATGATGTCACCGAATCGGGTTGTGATGTCATAGATTGAGGTTCTGATGTCATAGATGGGGTTGTGACGCCATAGTGGGGTTTGTGATGTCATGGAGTGGTTTGTGATGTCATACAGTCGGGTTCTGACGTCACAGAGGGGGTTGTGACGTCATAGAGTGCGTTTGTGATGTCATAGTGGGGTTTGTGATGTCACAGAGTGGTTTGTGATTTCATAGGGGTAGCGTTGTGACGTCATAGAGTGGGGTTGTGATGTCACAGAGTCACGTTGTGATTTCACAGAGTTGGGTTGTGACGTCATAGTGGGGTTTGTGATGTCATAGAGTGGGGTTGTGATGTCATAGAGTGGGGTTGTGATGTCATAGAGTTAGGGTTGTAACGTCATAGAGGAGCGTTGTGATTTCACAGAGTTGGGTTGTGACGTCAAAGTGGGGTTTGTGATGTCACTGAGTCGGGTTGTTGAGTCATAGAGTGGGATTGTGATGTCATAGAGTGGGGCTGTGACGTCATAGAGTGGGGTTGTGATGTCATGGGGTTGTGACGTCACAGAGTGGGTTGTGACGTCATAGTAGGGTTTGTGATGTCACAGAGTGGTTTGTGACGTCATAGAGTGGGGTTGTGATGTCATAGAGTGTGGTTGTGATGTCACAGAGTCGCGTTGTGATTTCACAGAGTTGGGTTGTGACGCCATAGTGGGGTTTGTGATGTCACAGAGTGGGGTTGTGATGTCATAGAGGTAGGGTTGTGACGTCATAGAGGGGCGTTGTGATTTCACAGAGTTGGGTTGTGACGCCATAGTGGGGTTTGTGATGTCACAGAGCGGTTCGTGATGTCAAAGCGTGGGGTTGTGATGTCATAGAGGGGGTTATGATGTCAAAGCGTGGGGTTGTGACATCATAGTGGGGTTTGTGATGTCACAGAGTCGGGTTGTGATGTCATAGATTGAGGTTCTGATGTCATAGATGGGGTTGTGACGTCATAGAGGGGCGTTGTGATTTCACGGAGTTGGGTTGTGACATCATAATGGGGTTTGTGATGTCACGGAGTGGTTTGTGATGTCATACAGTGGGGTTCTGACGTCATAGGGGGGTTGTGACGTCATAGAGTGCGTTTGTGATGTCATAGTGGGGTTTGTGATGTCACAGAGTGGTTTGTGATTTCATAGAGGTAGCGTTGTGACGTCATAGAGTGGGGTTGTGATGTCATAGAGTATGGTTGTGATGTCACAGAGTCGCGTTGTGATTTCACAGAGTTGGGTTCTGACGTCATAGTGGGGTTTGTGATGTCACAGAGTGGGGTTGTGACATCATAGAGTGGGGTTGTGATGTCATAGAGGGGTTATGATTTCATAGAGTTGGGTTGTGATGTGATAGGGTGTGGTTGTGACGTCATAGTAGGGTTTGTGATGTCACAGAGTGGTTTGTGACGTCATAGAGTGAAGTTCTGGCATCATCGGGGATTGTGATGTCATAGAGTCTGGTTGTGATGTCATAGAGTCGGGTTGTGACGTAATAGAGTGCGTTTGTGGCGTCACAGTGAGGTTTGATGTCACAGAGTGGTTTGTGACGTCATAGAGTGGGGTTGTGGCGTCATCGGGGATTGTGATGTCATAGAGTCTGGTTGTGATGTCATAGAGTTAGGGTTGTAACGTCATAGAGGAGTGTTGGGATTTCACAGAGTTGGGTTGTGACGTCATAGCGGGGGTTATGATGTCATAGAGGGGTTGTGATGTCATAGAGTGCGGTTGTGATGTCATAGAGTGGGGTTATGATGTCACCGAGTCGGGTTGTGATGTCATAGATTGAGGTTCTGATGTCATAGATGGGGTTGTGACGTCATAATGGGGTTTGTGATGTCACGGAGTGGTTTGTGATGTCATACAGTGGGGTTCTGACGTCATAGAGGGGCGTTGTGATTTCACAGAGTTGGGTTGTGATGTCATAGTGGGGTTTGTGATGTCACAGAGCGGTTTGTGATGTCATAGAGTGGGGTTGTGATGTCATAGGGGGTTATGATGTCAAAGCGTGGGGTTGTGATGTCATAGTGGCATTGTGATGTCACAGAGTGGTTTGTGATGTCACAGTGGGGTTGTGATGTCATCGGGGGTTTGTGAGGTCATGGGTGTTGCGACATCATAGGTTGGGGTTGTGATGTCATAGAGTCGGGTTGTGACATAGAGATAGCGTTGTGGCATCATACAGTGGTTGTGACGTCATAGGGGGTCGTGACGTCATCGGGGATTGTGACGTCATAGAGTGGGGTTGTGATGTCATGGGGGTTGTGACGTCATAGAGTGGGGTCTGTGACGTCATAGAGTGCGTTTGTGATGTCATAGAGTGGGATTGTGATGTCATAGAGTCAGGTTGTGACATCATAGAGTGGGGTTGTGATGTCATAGAGGGGTTATGATTTCATAGAGTTGGGTTGTGATGTCATAGGGTGCGGTTGTGACGTCATAGTGGGGTTTGTGATGTCACAGAGTGGTTTGTGATGTCATAGAGTGGGGTTGTGGCGTCATCGGGGATTGTGATGTCATAGAGTCTGGTTGTGATGTCATAGAGGGTGTTGTGACGGCATAGAGTGCGTTTGTTGCGTCACAGTGGGGTTTGTGATGTCACAGAGTTGGGTTGTGACGTCATAGTGGGGTTTGTGATGTCACCGAGTCGGGTTGTTGAGTCATAGAGTGGGATTGTGATGTCATAGAGTGGGGTTATGATGTCACCGAGTCGGGTTGTGATGTCATAGATTGAGGTTCTGCTGTCATAGATGGGGTTGTGACGTCATAGAGGGGCGTTGTGATTTCACGGAGTTGGGTTGTGACGTCATAATGGGGTTTGTGATGTCATAGTGGGGTTTGTGATGTCACAGAGTGGTTTGTGATTTCATAGAGGTAGCATTGTGACGTCATAGAGTGGGGTTGTGATGTCATAGAGTGTGGTTGTGATGTCACAGAGTCGGGTTATGATGTCATAGAGTGGGGTTGTGACATCATAGTGGGGTTTGTGATGTCACAAAGTGGTTTGTGATGTCATAGAGTGGGGTTGTGACGTCATAGAGGGGGTTGTGGTGTCAGACAGTTGGGTTGTGACGTCATAGAGGGGGTTGTGACGTCATCGGGGATTGTGACGTCATAGAGTGGGGTTGTGATGTCATAGAGTGGGGTTATGATGTCACCGAATCGGGTTGTGATGTCATAGATTGAGGTTCTGATGTCATAGATGGGGTTGTGACGCCATAGTGGGGTTTGTGATGTCATGGAGTGGTTTGTGATGTCATACAGTCGGGTTCTGACGTCACAGAGGGGGTTGTGACGTCATAGAGTGCGTTTGTGATGTCATAGTGGGGTTTGTGATGTCACAGAGTGGTTTGTGATTTCATAGGGGTAGCGTTGTGACGTCATAGAGTGGGGTTGTGATGTCACAGAGTCACGTTGTGATTTCACAGAGTTGGGTTGTGACGTCATAGTGGGGTTTGTGATGTCATAGAGTGGGGTTGTGATGTCATAGAGTGGGGTTGTGATGTCATAGAGTTAGGGTTGTAACGTCATAGAGGAGCGTTGTGATTTCACAGAGTTGGGTTGTGACGTCAAAGTGGGGTTTGTGATGTCACTGAGTCGGGTTGTTGAGTCATAGAGTGGGATTGTGATGTCATAGAGTGGGGCTGTGACGTCATAGAGTGTGGTTGTGATGTCATGGGGTTGTGACGTCACAGAGTGGGTTGTGACGTCATAGTAGGGTTTGTGATGTCACAGAGTGGTTTGTGACGTCATAGAGTGGGGTTGTGATGTCATAGAGTGTGGTTGTGATGTCACAGAGTCGCGTTGTGATTTCACAGAGTTGGGTTGTGACGCCATAGTGGGGTTTGTGATGTCACAGAGTGGGGTTGTGATGTCATAGAGGTAGGGTTGTGACGTCATAGAGGGGCGTTGTGATTTCACAGAGTTGGGTTGTGACGCCATAGTGGGGTTTGTGATGTCACAGAGCGGTTCGTGATGTCAAAGCGTGGGGTTGTGATGTCATAGAGGGGGTTATGATGTCAAAGCGTGGGGTTGTGACATCATAGTGGGGTTTGTGATGTCACAGAGTCGGGTTGTGATGTCATAGATTGAGGTTCTGATGTCATAGATGGGGTTGTGACGTCATAGAGGGGCGTTGTGATTTCACGGAGTTGGGTTGTGACATCATAATGGGGTTTGTGATGTCACGGAGTGGTTTGTGATGTCATACAGTGGGGTTCTGACGTCATAGAGGGGGTTGTGACGTCATAGAGTGCGTTTGTGATGTCATAGTGGGGTTTGTGATGTCACAGAGTGGTTTGTGATTTCATAGAGGTAGCGTTGTGACGTCATAGAGTGGGGTTGTGATGTCATAGAGTATGGTTGTGATGTCACAGAGTCGCGTTGTGATTTCACAGAGTTGGGTTCTGACGTCATAGTGGGGTTTGTGATGTCACAGAGTGGGGTTGTGACATCATAGAGTGGGGTTGTGATGTCATAGAGGGGTTATGATTTCATAGAGTTGGGTTGTGATGTGATAGGGTGTGGTTGTGACGTCATAGTAGGGTTTGTGATGTCACAGAGTGGTTTGTGACGTCATAGAGTGAAGTTCTGGCATCATCGGGGATTGTGATGTCATAGAGTCTGGTTGTGATGTCATAGAGTCGGGTTGTGACGTAATAGAGTGCGTTTGTGGCGTCACAGTGAGGTTTGATGTCACAGAGTGGTTTGTGACGTCATAGAGTGGGGTTGTGGCGTCATCGGGGATTGTGATGTCATAGAGTCTGGTTGTGATGTCATAGAGTTAGGGTTGTAACGTCATAGAGGAGTGTTGGGATTTCACAGAGTTGGGTTGTGACGTCATAGAGGGGGGTTATGATGTCATAGAGGGGTTGTGATGTCATAGAGTGCGGTTGTGATGTCATAGAGTGGGGTTATGATGTCACCGAGTCGGGTTGTGATGTCATAGATTGAGGTTCTGATGTCATAGATGGGGTTGTGACGTCATAATGGGGTTTGTGATGTCACGGAGTGGTTTGTGATGTCATACAGTGGGGTTCTGACGTCATAGAGGGGGTTGTGACGTCATAGAGTGCGTTTGTGATGTCATAGTGGGGTTTGTGATGTCACAGAGTGGTTTGTGATTTCATAGAGGTAGCGTTGTGACGTCATAGAGTGGGGTTGTGATGTCATAGAGTGTGGGTGTGATGTCACAGAGTCGCGTTGTGATTTCACAGAGTTGGGTTGTGACGCCATAGTGGGGTTTGTGATGTCACAGAGTGGGGTTGTGATGTCATAGAGTGTGGTAGTGATGTTACAGAGTCGGGTTATGATGTCATAGAGTGGGGTTGTGATGTCATAGAGGTAGGGTTGTGACGTCATAGTGGGGTTTGTGATGTCACACAGTCAGGTTGTGACATCATAGAGTGGGGTTGTGATGTCATAGAGGGGTTATGATTTCATAGAGTTGGGTTGTGATGTCATAGGGTGCGGTTGTGACGCCATAGTGGGGTTTGTGATGTCACAGAGTGGTTTGCGACGTCATAGAGTGGGGTTGTGGCGTCATCGGGGATTGTGATGTCATAGAGTCTGGTTGTGATGTCATAGAGGGTGTTGTGATGTCATAGAGTGCGGTTGTGATGTCATAGAGTGGGGTTATGATGTCACCGAGTCGGGTTGTGATGTCATAGATTGAGGTTCTGATGTCATAGATGGGGTTGTGACGTCATAATGGGGTTTGTGATGTCACGGAGTGGTTTGTGATGTCATACAGTGGGGTTCTGACGTCATAGAGGGGCGTTGTGATTTCACAGAGTTGGGTTGTGATGTCATAGTGGGGTTTGTGATGTCACAGAGCGGTTTGTGATGTCATAGAGTGGGGTTGTGATGTCATAGGGGGTTATGATGTCAAAGCGTGGGGTTGTGATGTCATAGTGGCATTGTGATGTCACAGAGTGGTTTGTGATGTCACAGTGGGGTTGTGATGTCATCGGGGGTTTGTGAGGTCATGGGTGTTGCGACATCATAGGTTGGGGTTGTGATGTCATAGAGTCGGGTTGTGACATAGAGATAGCGTTGTGGCATCATACAGTGGTTGTGACGTCATAGAGGGGGTCGTGACGTCATCGGGGATTGTGACGTCATAGAGTGGGGTTGTGATGTCATGGGGTTGTGACGTCATAGAGTGGGGTCTGTGACGTCATAGAGTGCGTTTGTGATGTCATAGAGTGGGATTGTGATGTCATAGAGTCAGGTTGTGACATCATAGAGTGGGGTTGTGATGTCATAGAGGGGTTATGATTTCATAGAGTTGGGTTGTGATGTCATAGGGTGCGGTTGTGACGTCATAGTGGGGTTTGTGATGTCACAGAGTGGTTTGTGATGTCATAGAGTGGGGTTGTGGCGTCATCGGGGATTGTGATGTCATAGAGTCTGGTTGTGATGTCATAGAGGGTGTTGTGACGGCATAGAGTGCGTTTGTGGCGTCACAGTGGGGTTTGTGATGTCACAGAGTTGGGTTGTGACGTCATAGTGGGGTTTGTGATGTCACCGAGTCGGGTTGTTGAGTCATAGAGTGGGATTGTGATGTCATAGAGTGGGGTTATGATGTCACCGAGTCGGGTTGTGATGTCATAGATTGAGGTTCTGCTGTCATAGATGGGGTTGTGACGTCATAGAGGGGCGTTGTGATTTCACGGAGTTGGGTTGTGACGTCATAATGGGGTTTGTGATGTCATAGTGGGGTTTGTGATGTCACAGAGTGGTTTGTGATTTCATAGAGGTAGCATTGTGACGTCATAGAGTGGGGTTGTGATGTCATAGAGTGTGGTTGTGATGTCACAGAGTCGGGTTATGATGTCATAGAGTGGGGTTGTGACATCATAGTGGGGTTTGTGATGTCACAAAGTGGTTTGTGATGTCATAGAGTGGGGTTGTGACGTCATAGAGGGGGTTGTGGTGTCAGACAGTTGGGTTGTGACGTCATAGAGGGGGTTGTGACGTCATCGGGGATTGTGACGTCATAGAGTGGGGTTGTGATGTCATAGAGTGGGGTTATGATGTCACCGAATCGGGTTGTGATGTCATAGATTGAGGTTCTGATGTCATAGATGGGGTTGTGACGCCATAGTGGGGTTTGTGATGTCATGGAGTGGTTTGTGATGTCATACAGTCGGGTTCTGACGTCACAGAGGGGGTTGTGACGTCATAGAGTGCGTTTGTGATGTCATAGTGGGGTTTGTGATGTCACAGAGTGGTTTGTGATTTCATAGAGGTAGCGTTGTGACGTCATAGAGTGGGTTTGTGATGTCACAGAGTCACGTTGTGATTTCACAGAGTTGGGTTGTGACGTCATAGTGGGGTTTGTGATGTCATAGAGTGGGGTTGTGATGTCATAGAGTGGGGTTGTGATGTCATAGAGTTAGGGTTGTAACGTCATAGAGGAGCGTTGTGATTTCACAGAGTTGGGTTGTGACGTCAAAGTGGGGTTTGTGATGTCACTGAGTCGGGTTGTTGAGTCATAGAGTGGGATTGTGATGTCATAGAGTGGGGCTGTGACGTCATAGAGTGGGGTTGTGATGTCATGGGGTTGTGACGTCACAGAGTGGGTTGTGACGTCATAGTAGGGTTTGTGATGTCACAGAGTGGTTTGTGACGTCATAGAGTGGGGTTGTGATGTCACAGAGTCGCGTTGTGATTTCACAGAGTTGGGTTGTGACGCCATAGTGGGGTTTGTGATGTCACAGAGTGGGGTTGTGATGTCATAGAGGTAGGGTTGTGACGTCATAGAGGGGCGTTGTGATTTCACAGAGTTGGGTTGTGACGCCATAGTGGGGTTTGTGATGTCACAGAGCGGTTCGTGATGTCAAAGCGTGGGGTTGTGATGTCATAGAGGGGGTTATGATGTCAAAGCGTGGGGTTGTGACATCATAGTGGGGTTTGTGATGTCACAGAGTCGGGTTGTGATGTCATAGATTGAGGTTCTGATGTCATAGATGGGGTTGTGACGTCATAGAGGGGCGTTGTGATTTCACGGAGTTGGGTTGTGACATCATAATGGGGTTTGTGATGTCACGGAGTGGTTTGTGATGTCATACAGTGGGTTTCTGACGTCATAGAGGGGGTTGTGACGTCATAGAGTGCGTTTGTGATGTCATAGTGGGGTTTGTGATGTCACAGAGTGGTTTGTGATTTCATAGAGGTAGCGTTGTGACGTCATAGAGTGGGGTTGTGATGTCATAGAGTATGGTTGTGATGTCACAGAGTCGCGTTGTGATTTCACAGAGTTGGGTTCTGACGTCATAGTGGGGTTTGTGATGTCACAGAGTGGGGTTGTGACATCATAGAGTGGGGTTGTGATGTCATAGAGGGGTTATGATTTCATAGAGTTGGGTTGTGATGTGATAGGGTGTGGTTGTGACGTCATAGTAGGGTTTGTGATGTCACAGAGTGGTTTGTGACGTCATAGAGTGAAGTTCTGGCATCATCGGGGATTGTGATGCCATAGAGTCTGGTTGTGATGTCATAGAGTCGGGTTGTGACGTAATAGAGTGCGTTTGTGGCGTCACAGTGAGGTTTGATGTCACAGAGTGGTTTGTGACGTCATAGAGTGGGGTTGTGGCGTCATCGGGGATTGTGATGTCATAGAGTCTGGTTGTGATGTCATAGAGTTAGGGTTGTAACGTCATAGAGGAGTGTTGGGATTTCACAGAGTTGGGTTGTGACGTCATAGTGGGGGTTATGATGTCATAGAGGGGTTGTGATGTCATAGAGTGCGGTTGTGATGTCATAGAGTGGGGTTATGATGTCACCGAGTCGGGTTGTGATGTCATAGATTGAGGTTCTGATGTCATAGATGGGGTTGTGACGTCATAATGGGGTTTGTGATGTCACGGAGTGGTTTGTGATGTCATACAGTGGGGTTCTGACGTCATAGAGGGGGTTGTGACGTCATAGAGTGCGTTTGTGATGTCATAGTGGGGTTTGTGATGTCACAGAGTGGTTTGTGATTTCATAGAGGTAGCGTTGTGACGTCATAGAGTGGGGTTGTGATATCATAGAGTGTGGGTGTGATGTCACAGAGTCGCGTTGTGATTTCACAGAGTTGGGTTGTGACGCCATAGTGGGGTTTGTGATGTCACAGAGTGGGGTTGTGATGTCATAGAGTGTGGTAGTGATGTTACAGAGTCGGGTTATGATGTCATAGAGTGGGGTCGTGATGTCATAGAGGTAGGGTTGTGACGTCATAGTGGGGTTTGTGATGTCACAGAGTGGGGTTGTGACATCATAGAGTGGGGTTGTGATGTCATAGAGGGGTTATGATTTCATAGAGTTGGGTTGTGATGTCATAGGGTGCGGTTGTGACGTCATAGTGGGGTTTGTGATGTCACAGAGTGGTTTGCGACGTCATAGAGTGGGGTTGTGGCGTCATCGGGGATTGTGATGTCATAGAGTCTGGTTGTGATGTCATAGAGGGTGTTGTGATGTCATAGAGTGCGGTTGTGATGTCATAGAGTGGGGTTATGATGTCACCGAGTCGGGTTGTGATGTCATAGATTGAGGTTCTGATGTCATAGATGGGGTTGTGACGTCATAATGGGGTTTGTGATGTCACGGAGTGGTTTGTGATGTCATACAGTGGGGTTCTGACGTCATAGAGGGGCGTTGTGATTTCACAGAGTTGGGTTGTGATGTCATAGTGGGGTTTGTGATGTCACAGAGCGGTTTGTGATGTCATAGAGTGGGGTTGTGATGTCATAGGGGGTTATGATGTCAAAGCGTGGGGTTGTGATGTCATAGTGGCATTGTGATGTCACAGAGTGGTTTGTGATGTCACAGTGGGGTTGTGATGTCATCGGGGGTTTGTGAGGTCATGGGTGTTGCGACATCATAGGTTGGGGTTGTGATGTCATAGAGTCGGGTTGTGACATAGAGATAGCGTTGTGGCATCATACAGTGGTTGTGACGTCATAGGGGGTCGTGACGTCATCGGGGATTGTGACGTCATAGAGTGGGGTTGTGATGTCATGGGGTTGTGACGTCATAGAGTGGGGTCTGTGACGTCATAGAGTGCGTTTGTGATGTCATAGAGTGGGATTGTGATGTCATAGAGTCAGGTTGTGACATCATAGAGTGGGGTTGTGATGTCATAGAGGGGTTATGATTTCATAGAGTTGGGTTGTGATGTCATAGGGTGCGGTTGTGACGTCATAGTGGGGTTTGTGATGTCACAGAGTGGTTTGTGATGTCATAGAGTGGGGTTGTGGCGTCATCGGGGATTGTGATGTCATAGAGTCTGGTTGTGATGTCATAGAGGGTGTTGTGACGGCATAGAGTGCGTTTGTGGCGTCACAGTGGGGTTTGTGATGTCACAGAGTTGGGTTGTGACGTCATAGTGGGGTTTGTGATGTCACCGAGTCGGGTTGTTGAGTCATAGAGTGGGATTGTGATGTCATAGAGTGGGGTTATGATGTCACCGAGTCGGGTTGTGATGTCATAGATTGAGGTTCTGCTGTCATAGATGGGGTTGTGACGTCATAGAGGGGCGTTGTGATTTCACGGAGTTGGGTTGTGACGTCATAATGGGGTTTGTGATGTCATAGTGGGGTTTGTGATGTCACAGAGTGGTTTGTGATTTCATAGAGGTAGCATTGTGACGTCATAGAGTGGGGTTGTGATGTCATAGAGTGTGGTTGTGATGTCACAGAGTCGGGTTATGATGTCATAGAGTGGGGTTGTGACATCATAGTGGGGTTTGTGATGTCACAAAGTGGTTTGTGATGTCATAGAGTGGGGTTGTGACGTCATAGAGGGGGTTGTGGTGTCAGACAGTTGGGTTGTGACGTCATAGAGGGGGTTGTGACGTCATCGGGGATTGTGACGTCATAGAGTGGGGTTGTGATGTCATAGAGTGGGGTTATGATGTCACCGAATCGGGTTGTGATGTCATAGATTGAGGTTCTGATGTCATAGATGGGGTTGTGACGCCATAGTGGGGTTTGTGATGTCATGGAGTGGTTTGTGATGTCATACAGTCGGGTTCTGACGTCACAGAGGGGGTTGTGACGTCATAGAGTGCGTTTGTGATGTCATAGTGGGGTTTGTGATGTCACAGAGTGGTTTGTGATTTCATAGGGGTAGCGTTGTGACGTCATAGAGTGGGGTTGTGATGTCACAGAGTCACGTTGTGATTTCACAGAGTTGGGTTGTGACGTCATAGTGGGGTTTGTGATGTCATAGAGTGGGGTTGTGATGTCATAGAGTGGGGTTGTGATGTCATAGAGTTAGGGTTGTAACGTCATAGAGGAGCGTTGTGATTTCACAGAGTTGGGTTGTGACGTCAAAGTGGGGTTTGTGATGTCACTGAGTCGGGTTGTTGAGTCATAGAGTGGGATTGTGATGTCATAGAGTGGGGCTGTGGCGTCATAGAGTGGGGTTGTGATGTCATGGGGTTGTGACGTCACAGAGTGGGTTGTGACGTCATAGTAGGGTTTGTGATGTCACAGAGTGGTTTGTGACGTCATAGAGTGGGGTTGTGATGTCATAGAGTGTGGTTGTGATGTCACAGAGTCGCGTTGTGATTTCACAGAGTTGGGTTGTGACGCCATAGTGGGGTTTGTGATGTCACAGAGTGGTTTGCGACGTCATAGAGTGGGGTTGTGGCGTCATCGGGGATTGTGATGTCATAGAGTCTGGTTGTGATGTCATAGAGGGTGTTGTGATGTCATAGAGTGCGGTTGTGATGTCATAGAGTGGGGTTATGATGTCACCGAGTCGGGTTGTGATGTCATAGATTGAGGTTCTGATGTCATAGATGGGGTTGTGACGTCATAATGGGGTTTGTGATGTCACGGAGTGGTTTGTGATGTCATACAGTGGGGTTCTGACGTCATAGAGGGGCGTTGTGATTTCACAGAGTTGGGTTGTGATGTCATAGTGGGGTTTGTGATGTCACAGAGCGGTTTGTGATGTCATAGAGTGGGGTTGTGATGTCATAGGGGGTTATGATGTCAAAGCGTGGGGTTGTGATGTCATAGTGGCATTGTGATGTCACAGAGTGGTTTGTGATGTCACAGTGGGGTTGTGATGTCATCGGGGGTTTGTGAGGTCATGGGTGTTGTGACATCATAGGTTGGGGTTGTGATGTCATAGAGTCGGGTTGTGACATAGAGATAGCGTTGTGGCATCATACAGTGGTTGTGACGTCATAGGGGGTCGTGACGTCATCGGGGATTGTGACGTCATAGAGTGGGGTTGTGATGTCATGGGGTTGTGACGTCATAGAGTGGGGTCTGTGACGTCATAGAGTGCGTTTGTGATGTCATAGAGTGGGATTGTGATGTCATAGAGTCAGGTTGTGACATCATAGAGTGGGGTTGTGATGTCATAGAGGGGTTATGATTTCATAGAGTTGGGTTGTGATGTCATAGGGTGCGGTTGTGACGTCATAGTGGGGTTTGTGATGTCACCGAGTCGGGTTGTTGAGTCATAGAGTGGGGTTGTGATGTCATAGAGTGGGGTTATGATGTCACCGAGTCGGGTTGTGATGTCATAGATTGAGGTTCTGATGTCATAGATGGGGTTGTGACGTCATAATGGGGTTTGTGATGTCACGGAGTGGTTTGTGATGTCATACAGTGGGGTTCTGACGTCATAGAGGGGCGTTGTGATTTCACAGAGTTGGGTTGTGATGTCATAGTGGGGTTTGTGATGTCACAGAGCGGTTTGTGATGTCATAGAGTGGGGTTGTGATGTCATAGGGGGTTATGATGTCAAAGCGTGGGGTTGTGATGTCATAGTGGCATTGTGATGTCACAGAGTGGTTTGTGATGTCACAGTGGGGTTGTGATGTCATCGGGGGTTTGTGAGGTCATGGGTGTTGCGACATCATAGGTTGGGGTTGTGATGTCATAGAGTCGGGTTGTGACATAGAGATAGCGTTGTGGCATCATACAGTGGTTGTGACGTCATAGGGGGTCGTGACGTCATCGGGGATTGTGACGTCATAGAGTGGGGTTGTGATGTCATGGGGTTGTGACGTCATAGAGTGGGGTCTGTGACGTCATAGAGTGCGTTTGTGATGTCATAGAGTGGGATTGTGATGTCATAGAGTCAGGTTGTGACATCATAGAGTGGGGTTGTGATGTCATAGAGGGGTTATGATTTCATAGAGTTGGGTTGTGATGTCATAGGGTGCGGTTGTGACGTCATAGTGGGGTTTGTGATGTCACAGAGTGGTTTGTGATGTCATAGAGTGGGGTTGTGGCGTCATCGGGGATTGTGATGTCATAGAGTCTGGTTGTGATGTCATAGAGGGTGTTGTGACGTCATAGAGTGCGTTTGTGGCGTCACAGTGGGGTTTGTGATGTCACAGAGTTGGGTTGTGACGTCATAGTGGGGTTTTGATGTCACCGAGTCGGGTTGTTGAGTCATAGAGTGGGATTGTGATGTCATAGAGTGGGGTTATGATGTCACCGAGTCGGGTTGTGATGTCATAGATTGAGGTTCTGCTGTCATAGATGGGGTTGTGACGTCATAGAGGGGCGTTGTGATTTCACGGAGTTGGGTTGTGACGTCATAATGGGGTTTGTGATGTCATAGTGGGGTTTGTGATGTCACAGAGTGGTTTGTGATTTCATAGAGGTAGCATTGTGACGTCATAGAGTGGGGTTGTGATGTCATAGAGTGTGGTTGTGATGTCACAGAGTCGGGTTATGATGTCATAGAGTGGGGTTGTGACATCATAGTGGGGTTTGTGATGTCACAAAGTGGTTTGTGATGTCATAGAGTGGGGTTGTGACGTCATAGAGGGGGTTGTGGTGTCAGACAGTTGGGTTGTGACGTCATAGAGGGGGTTGTGACGTCATCGGGGATTGTGACGTCATAGAGTGGGGTTGTGATGTCATAGAGTGGGGTTATGATGTCACCGAATCGGGTTGTGATGTCATAGATTGAGGTTCTGATGTCATAGATGGGGTTGTGACGCCATAGTGGGGTTTGTGATGTCATGGAGTGGTTTGTGATGTCATACAGTCGGGTTCTGACGTCACAGAGGGGGTTGTGACGTCATAGAGTGCGTTTGTGATGTCATAGTGGGGTTTGTGATGTCACAGAGTGGTTTGTGATTTCATAGGGGTAGCGTTGTGACGTCATAGAGTGGGGTTGTGATGTCACAGAGTCACGTTGTGATTTCACAGAGTTGGGTTGTGACGTCATAGTGGGGTTTGTGATGTCATAGAGTGGGGTTGTGATGTCATAGAGTGGGGTTGTGATGTCATAGAGTTAGGGTTGTAACGTCATAGAGGAGCGTTGTGATTTCACAGAGTTGGGTTGTGACGTCAAAGTGGGGTTTGTGATGTCACTGAGTCGGGTTGTTGAGTCATAGAGTGGGATTGTGATGTCATAGAGTGGGGCTGTGACGTCATAGAGTGGGGTTGTGATGTCATGGGGTTGTGACGTCACAGAGTGGGTTGTGACGTCATAGTAGGGTTTGTGATGTCACAGAGTGGTTTGTGACGTCATAGAGTGGGGTTGTGATGTCATAGAGTGTGGTTGTGATGTCACAGAGTCGCGTTGTGATTTCACAGAGTTGGGTTGTGACGCCATAGTGGGGTTTGTGATGTCACAGAGTGGTTTGCGACGTCATAGAGTGGGGTTGTGGCGTCATCGGGGATTGTGATGTCATAGAGTCTGGTTGTGATGTCATAGAGGGTGTTGTGATGTCATAGAGTGCGGTTGTGATGTCATAGAGTGGGGTTATGATGTCACCGAGTCGGGTTGTGATGTCATAGATTGAGGTTCTGATGTCATAGATGGGGTTGTGACGTCATAATGGGGTTTGTGATGTCACGGAGTGGTTTGTGATGTCATACAGTGGGGTTCTGACGTCATAGAGGGGCGTTGTGATTTCACAGAGTTGGGTTGTGATGTCATAGTGGGGTTTGTGATGTCACAGAGCGGTTTGTGATGTCATAGAGTGGGGTTGTGATGTCATAGGGGGTTATGATGTCAAAGCGTGGGGTTGTGATGTCATAGTGGCATTGTGATGTCACAGAGTGGTTTGTGATGTCACAGTGGGGTTGTGATGTCATCGGGGGTTTGTGAGGTCATGGGTGTTGTGACATCATAGGTTGGGGTTGTGATGTCATAGAGTCGGGTTGTGACATAGAGATAGCGTTGTGGCATCATACAGTGGTTGTGACGTCATAGGGGGTCGTGACGTCATCGGGGATTGTGACGTCATAGAGTGGGGTTGTGATGTCATGGGGGTTGTGACGTCATAGAGTCGGTTGCGACATCATAGAGTGGGGTCTGTGACGTCACAGAGTCGGGTTGTGATGTCATAGAGTGGGATTGTGATGTCATAGAGTCAGGTTGTGACATCATAGAGTGGGGTTGTGATGTCATAGAGGGGTTATGATTTCATAGAGTTGGGTTGTGATGTCATAGGGTGCGGTTGTGACGTCATAGTGGGGTTTGTGATGTCACAGAGTGGTTTGTGATGTCATAGAGTGGGGTTGTGGCGTCATCGGGGATTGTGATGTCATAGAGTCTGGTTGTGATGTCATAGAGGGTGTTGTGACGGCATAGAGTGCGGTTGTGGCGTCACAGTGGGGTTTGTGATGTCACAGAGTTGGGTTGTGACGTCATAGTGGGGTTTGTGATGTCACCGAGTCGGGTTGTTGAGTCATAGAGTGGGATTGTGATGTCATAGAGTGGGGTTATGATGTCACCGAGTCGGGTTGTGATGTCATAGATTGAGGTTCTGCTGTCATAGATGGGGTTGTGACGTCATAGAGGGGCGTTGTGATTTCACGGAGTTGGGTTGTGACGTCATAATGGGGTTTGTGATGTCATAGTGGGGTTTGTGATGTCACAGAGTGGTTTGTGATTTCATAGAGGTAGCATTGTGACGTCATAGAGTGGGGTTGTGATGTCATAGAGTGTGGTTGTGATGTCACAGAGTCGGGTTATGATGTCATAGAGTGGGGTTGTGACATCATAGTGGGGTTTGTGATGTCACAAAGTGGTTTGTGATGTCATAGAGTGGGGTTGTGACGTCATAGAGGGGGTTGTGGTGTCAGACAGTTGGGTTGTGACGTCATAGGGGGTTGTGACGTCATCGGGGATTGTGACGTCATAGAGTGGGGTTGTGATGTCATAGAGGGGTTATGATTTCATAGAGTTGGGTTGTGATGTCATAGGGTGCGGTTGTGACGTCATAGTGGGGTTTGTGATGTCACAGAGTGGTTTGCGACGTCATAGAGTGGGGTTGTGGCGTCATCGGGGATTGTGATGTCATAGAGTCTGGTTGTGATGTCATAGAGGGTGTTGTGATGTCATAGAGTGCGGTTGTGATGTCATAGAGTGGGGTTATGATGTCACCGAGTCGGGTTGTGATGTCATAGATTGAGGTTCTGATGTCATAGATGGGGTTGTGACGTCATAATGGGGTTTGTGATGTCACGGAGTGGTTTGTGATGTCATACAGTGGGGTTCTGACGTCATAGAGGGGCGTTGTGATTTCACAGAGTTGGGTTGTGATGTCATAGTGGGGTTTGTGATGTCACAGAGCGGTTTGTGATGTCATAGAGTGGGGTTGTGATGTCATAGGGGGTTATGATGTCAAAGCGTGGGGTTGTGATGTCATAGTGGCATTGTGATGTCACAGAGTGGTTTGTGATGTCACAGTGGGGTTGTGATGTCATCGGGGGTTTGTGAGGTCATGGGTGTTGCGACATCATAGGTTGGGGTTGTGATGTCATAGAGTCGGGTTGTGACATAGAGATAGCGTTGTGGCATCATACAGTGGTTGTGACGTCATAGGGGGTCGTGACGTCATCGGGGATTGTGACGTCATAGAGTGGGGTTGTGATGTCATGGGGTTGTGACGTCATAGAGTGGGGTCTGTGACGTCATAGAGTGCGTTTGTGATGTCATAGAGTGGGATTGTGATGTCATAGAGTCAGGTTGTGACATCATAGAGTGGGGTTGTGATGTCATAGAGGGGTTATGATTTCATAGAGTTGGGTTGTGATGTCATAGGGTGCGGTTGTGACGTCATAGTGGGGTTTGTGATGTCACAGAGTGGTTTGTGATGTCATAGAGTGGGGTTGTGGCGTCATCGGGGATTGTGATGTCATAGAGTCTGGTTGTGATGTCATAGAGGGTGTTGTGACGGCATAGAGTGCGTTTGTGGCGTCACAGTGGGGTTTGTGATGTCACAGAGTTGGGTTGTGACGTCATAGTGGGGTTTGTGATGTCACCGAGTCGGGTTGTTGAGTCATAGAGTGGGATTGTGATGTCATAGAGTGGGGTTATGATGTCACCGAGTCGGGTTGTGATGTCATAGATTGAGGTTCTGCTGTCATAGATGGGGTTGTGACGTCATAGAGGGGCGTTGTGATTTCACGGAGTTGGGTTGTGACGTCATAATGGGGTTTGTGATGTCATAGTGGGGTTTGTGATGTCACAGAGTGGTTTGTGATTTCATAGAGGTAGCATTGTGACGTCATAGAGTGGGGTTGTGATGTCATAGAGTGTGGTTGTGATGTCACAGAGTCGGGTTATGATGTCATAGAGTGGGGTTGTGACATCATAGTGGGGTTTGTGATGTCACAAAGTGGTTTGTGATGTCATAGAGTGGGGTTGTGACGTCATAGAGGGGGTTGTGGTGTCAGACAGTTGGGTTGTGACGTCATAGAGTCGGGTTGTGACGTCATACAGTGGGATTGTGATGTCATAGAGCGGGGTTGTGACGTCATAGAGTGGGGTTGTGATGTCATAGAGTGGGGTTATGATGTCACCGAATCGGGTTGTGATGTCATAGATTGAGGTTCTGATGTCATAGATGGGGTTGTGACGCCATAGTGGGGTTTGTGATGTCATGGAGTGGTTTGTGATGTCATACAGTCGGGTTCTGACGTCACAGAGGGGGTTGTGACGTCATAGAGTGCGTTTGTGATGTCATAGTGGGGTTTGTGATGTCACAGAGTGGTTTGTGATTTCATAGGGGTAGCGTTGTGACGTCATAGAGTGGGGTTGTGATGTCACAGAGTCACGTTGTGATTTCACAGAGTTGGGTTGTGACGTCATAGTGGGGTTTGTGATGTCATAGAGTGGGGTTGTGATGTCATAGAGTGGGGTTGTGATGTCATAGAGTTAGGGTTGTAACGTCATAGAGGAGCGTTGTGATTTCACAGAGTTGGGTTGTGACGTCAAAGTGGGGTTTGTGATGTCACTGAGTCGGGTTGTTGAGTCATAGAGTGGGATTGTGATGTCATAGAGTGGGGCTGTGACGTCATAGAGTGGGGTTGTGATGTCATGGGGTTGTGACGTCACAGAGTGGGTTGTGACGTCATAGTAGGGTTTGTGATGTCACAGAGTGGTTTGTGACGTCATAGAGTGGGGTTGTGATGTCATAGAGTGTGGTTGTGATGTCACAGAGTCGCGTTGTGATTTCACAGAGTTGGGTTGTGACGCCATAGTGGGGTTTGTGATGTCACAGAGTGGTTTGCGACGTCATAGAGTGGGGTTGTGGCGTCATCGGGGATTGTGATGTCATAGAGTCTGGTTGTGATGTCATAGAGGGTGTTGTGATGTCATAGAGTGCGGTTGTGATGTCATAGAGTGGGGTTATGATGTCACCGAGTCGGGTTGTGATGTCATAGATTGAGGTTCTGATGTCATAGATGGGGTTGTGACGTCATAATGGGGTTTGTGATGTCACGGAGTGGTTTGTGATGTCATACAGTGGGGTTCTGACGTCATAGAGGGGCGTTGTGATTTCACAGAGTTGGGTTGTGATGTCATAGTGGGGTTTGTGATGTCACAGAGCGGTTTGTGATGTCATAGAGTGGGGTTGTGATGTCATAGGGGGTTATGATGTCAAAGCGTGGGGTTGTGATGTCATAGTGGCATTGTGATGTCACAGAGTGGTTTGTGATGTCACAGTGGGGTTGTGATGTCATCGGGGGTTTGTGAGGTCATGGGTGTTGTGACATCATAGGTTGGGGTTGTGATGTCATAGAGTCGGGTTGTGACATAGAGATAGCGTTGTGGCATCATACAGTGGTTGTGACGTCATAGGGGGTCGTAACGTCATCGGGGATTGTGACGTCATAGAGTGGGGTTGTGATGTCATGGGGGTTGTGACGTCATAGAGTCGGTTGCGACATCATAGAGTGGGGTCTGTGACGTCACAGAGTCGGGTTGTGATGTCATAGAGTGGGATTGTGATGTCATAGAGTCAGGTTGTGACATCATAGAGTGGGGTTGTGATGTCATAGAGGGGTTATGATTTCATAGAGTTGGGTTGTGATGTCATAGGGTGCGGTTGTGACGTCATAGTGGGGTTTGTGATGTCACAGAGTGGTTTGTGATGTCATAGAGTGGGGTTGTGGCGTCATCGGGGATTGTGATGTCATAGAGTCTGGTTGTGATGTCATAGAGGGTGTTGTGACGGCATAGAGTGCGGTTGTGGCGTCACAGTGGGGTTTGTGATGTCATAGAGTTGGGTTGTGACGTCATAGTGGGGTTTGTGATGTCACCGAGTCGGGTTGTTGAGTCATAGAGTGGGATTGTGATGTCATAGAGTGGGGTTATGATGTCACCGAGTCGGGTTGTGATGTCATAGATTGAGGTTCTGCTGTCATAGATGGGGTTGTGACGTCATAGAGGGGCGTTGTGATTTCACGGAGTTGGGTTGTGACGTCATAATGGGGTTTGTGATGTCATAGTGGGGTTTGTGATGTCACAGAGTGGTTTGTGATTTCATAGAGGTAGCATTGTGACGTCATAGAGTGGGGTTGTGATGTCATAGAGTGTGGTTGTGATGTCACAGAGTCGGGTTATGATGTCATAGAGTGGGGTTGTGACATCATAGTGGGGTTTGTGATGTCACAAAGTGGTTTGTGATGTCATAGAGTGGGGTTGTGACGTCATAGAGGGGGTTGTGGTGTCAGACAGTTGGGTTGTGACGTCATAGAGGGGGTTGTGACGTCATCGGGGATTGTGACGTCATAGAGTGGGGTTGTGATGTCATAGAGTGGGGTTATGATGTCACCGAATCGGGTTGTGATGTCATAGATTGAGGTTCTGATGTCATAGATGGGGTTGTGACGCCATAGTGGGGTTTGTGATGTCATGGAGTGGTTTGTGATGTCATACAGTCGGGTTCTGACGTCACAGAGGGGGTTGTGACGTCATAGAGTGCGTTTGTGATGTCATAGTGGGGTTTGTGATGTCACAGAGTGGTTTGTGATTTCATAGGGGTAGCGTTGTGACGTCATAGAGTGGGGTTGTGATGTCACAGAGTCACGTTGTGATTTCACAGAGTTGGGTTGTGACGTCATAGTGGGGTTTGTGATGTCATAGAGTGGGGTTGTGATGTCATAGAGTGGGGTTGTGATGTCATAGAGTTAGGGTTGTAACGTCATAGAGGAGCGTTGTGATTTCACAGAGTTGGGTTGTGACGTCAAAGTGGGGTTTGTGATGTCACTGAGTCGGGTTGTTGAGTCATAGAGTGGGATTGTGATGTCATAGAGTGGGGCTGTGGCGTCATAGAGTGGGGTTGTGATGTCATGGGGTTGTGACGTCACAGAGTGGGTTGTGACGTCATAGTAGGGTTTGTGATGTCACAGAGTGGTTTGTGACGTCATAGAGTGGGGTTGTGATGTCATAGAGTGTGGTTGTGATGTCACAGAGTCGCGTTGTGATTTCACAGAGTTGGGTTGTGACGCCATAGTGGGGTTTGTGATGTCACAGAGTGGTTTGCGACGTCATAGAGTGGGGTTGTGGCGTCATCGGGGATTGTGATGTCATAGAGTCTGGTTGTGATGTCATAGAGGGTGTTGTGATGTCATAGAGTGCGGTTGTGATGTCATAGAGTGGGGTTATGATGTCACCGAGTCGGGTTGTGATGTCATAGATTGAGGTTCTGATGTCATAGATGGGGTTGTGACGTCATAATGGGGTTTGTGATGTCACGGAGTGGTTTGTGATGTCATACAGTGGGGTTCTGACGTCATAGAGGGGCGTTGTGATTTCACAGAGTTGGGTTGTGATGTCATAGTGGGGTTTGTGATGTCACAGAGCGGTTTGTGATGTCATAGAGTGGGGTTGTGATGTCATAGGGGGTTATGATGTCAAAGCGTGGGGTTGTGATGTCATAGTGGCATTGTGATGTCACAGAGTGGTTTGTGATGTCACAGTGGGGTTGTGATGTCATCGGGGGTTTGTGAGGTCATGGGTGTTGTGACATCATAGGTTGGGGTTGTGATGTCATAGAGTCGGGTTGTGACATAGAGATAGCGTTGTGGCATCATACAGTGGTTGTGACGTCATAGGGGGTCGTGACGTCATCGGGGATTGTGACGTCATAGAGTGGGGTTGTGATGTCATGGGGTTGTGACGTCATAGAGTGGGGTCTGTGACGTCATAGAGTGCGTTTGTGATGTCATAGAGTGGGATTGTGATGTCATAGAGTCAGGTTGTGACATCATAGAGTGGGGTTGTGATGTCATAGAGGGGTTATGATTTCATAGAGTTGGGTTGTGATGTCATAGGGTGCGGTTGTGACGTCATAGTGGGGTTTGTGATGTCACCGAGTCGGGTTGTTGAGTCATAGAGTGGGGTTGTGATGTCATAGAGTGGGGTTATGATGTCACCGAGTCGGGTTGTGATGTCATAGATTGAGGTTCTGATGTCATAGATGGGGTTGTGACGTCATAATGGGGTTTGTGATGTCACGGAGTGGTTTGTGATGTCATACAGTGGGGTTCTGACGTCATAGAGGGGCGTTGTGATTTCACAGAGTTGGGTTGTGATGTCATAGTGGGGTTTGTGATGTCACAGAGCGGTTTGTGATGTCATAGAGTGGGGTTGTGATGTCATAGGGGGTTATGATGTCAAAGCGTGGGGTTGTGATGTCATAGTGGCATTGTGATGTCACAGAGTGGTTTGTGATGTCACAGTGGGGTTGTGATGTCATCGGGGGTTTGTGAGGTCATGGGTGTTGCGACATCATAGGTTGGGGTTGTGATGTCATAGAGTCGGGTTGTGACATAGAGATAGCGTTGTGGCATCATACAGTGGTTGTGACGTCATAGGGGGTCGTGACGTCATCGGGGATTGTGACGTCATAGAGTGGGGTTGTGATGTCATGGGGTTGTGACGTCATAGAGTGGGGTCTGTGACGTCATAGAGTGCGTTTGTGATGTCATAGAGTGGGATTGTGATGTCATAGAGTCAGGTTGTGACATCATAGAGTGGGGTTGTGATGTCATAGAGGGGTTATGATTTCATAGAGTTGGGTTGTGATGTCATAGGGTGCGGTTGTGACGTCATAGTGGGGTTTGTGATGTCACAGAGTGGTTTGTGATGTCATAGAGTGGGGTTGTGGCGTCATCGGGGATTGTGATGTCATAGAGTCTGGTTGTGATGTCATAGAGGGTGTTGTGACGTCATAGAGTGCGTTTGTGGCGTCACAGTGGGGTTTGTGATGTCACAGAGTTGGGTTGTGACGTCATAGTGGGGTTTGTGATGTCACCGAGTCGGGTTGTTGAGTCATAGAGTGGGATTGTGATGTCATAGAGTGGGGTTATGATGTCACCGAGTCGGGTTGTGATGTCATAGATTGAGGTTCTGCTGTCATAGATGGGGTTGTGACGTCATAGAGGGGCGTTGTGATTTCACGGAGTTGGGTTGTGACGTCATAATGGGGTTTGTGATGTCATAGTGGGGTTTGTGATGTCACAGAGTGGTTTGTGATTTCATAGAGGTAGCATTGTGACGTCATAGAGTGGGGTTGTGATGTCATAGAGTGTGGTTGTGATGTCACAGAGTCGGGTTATGATGTCATAGAGTGGGGTTGTGACATCATAGTGGGGTTTGTGATGTCACAAAGTGGTTTGTGATGTCATAGAGTGGGGTTGTGACGTCATAGAGGGGGTTGTGGTGTCAGACAGTTGGGTTGTGACGTCATAGAGGGGGTTGTGACGTCATCGGGGATTGTGACGTCATAGAGTGGGGTTGTGATGTCATAGAGTGGGGTTATGATGTCACCGAATCGGGTTGTGATGTCATAGATTGAGGTTCTGATGTCATAGATGGGGTTGTGACGCCATAGTGGGGTTTGTGATGTCATGGAGTGGTTTGTGATGTCATACAGTCGGGTTCTGACGTCACAGAGGGGGTTGTGACGTCATAGAGTGCGTTTGTGATGTCATAGTGGGGTTTGTGATGTCACAGAGTGGTTTGTGATTTCATAGGGGTAGCGTTGTGACGTCATAGAGTGGGGTTGTGATGTCACAGAGTCACGTTGTGATTTCACAGAGTTGGGTTGTGACGTCATAGTGGGGTTTGTGATGTCATAGAGTGGGGTTGTGATGTCATAGAGTGGGGTTGTGATGTCATAGAGTTAGGGTTGTAACGTCATAGAGGAGCGTTGTGATTTCACAGAGTTGGGTTGTGACGTCAAAGTGGGGTTTGTGATGTCACTGAGTCGGGTTGTTGAGTCATAGAGTGGGATTGTGATGTCATAGAGTGGGGCTGTGACGTCATAGAGTGGGGTTGTGATGTCATGGGGTTGTGACGTCACAGAGTGGGTTGTGACGTCATAGTAGGGTTTGTGATGTCACAGAGTGGTTTGTGACGTCATAGAGTGGGGTTGTGATGTCATAGAGTGTGGTTGTGATGTCACAGAGTCGCGTTGTGATTTCACAGAGTTGGGTTGTGACGCCATAGTGGGGTTTGTGATGTCACAGAGTGGTTTGCGACGTCATAGAGTGGGGTTGTGGCGTCATCGGGGATTGTGATGTCATAGAGTCTGGTTGTGATGTCATAGAGGGTGTTGTGATGTCATAGAGTGCGGTTGTGATGTCATAGAGTGGGGTTATGATGTCACCGAGTCGGGTTGTGATGTCATAGATTGAGGTTCTGATGTCATAGATGGGGTTGTGACGTCATAATGGGGTTTGTGATGTCACGGAGTGGTTTGTGATGTCATACAGTGGGGTTCTGACGTCATAGAGGGGCGTTGTGATTTCACAGAGTTGGGTTGTGATGTCATAGTGGGGTTTGTGATGTCACAGAGCGGTTTGTGATGTCATAGAGTGGGGTTGTGATGTCATAGGGGGTTATGATGTCAAAGCGTGGGGTTGTGATGTCATAGTGGCATTGTGATGTCACAGAGTGGTTTGTGATGTCACAGTGGGGTTGTGATGTCATCGGGGGTTTGTGAGGTCATGGGTGTTGTGACATCATAGGTTGGGGTTGTGATGTCATAGAGTCGGGTTGTGACATAGAGATAGCGTTGTGGCATCATACAGTGGTTGTGACGTCATAGGGGGTCGTGACGTCATCGGGGATTGTGACGTCATAGAGTGGGGTTGTGATGTCATGGGGGTTGTGACGTCATAGAGTCGGTTGCGACATCATAGAGTGGGGTCTGTGACGTCACAGAGTCGGGTTGTGATGTCATAGAGTGGGATTGTGATGTCATAGAGTCAGGTTGTGACATCATAGAGTGGGGTTGTGATGTCATAGAGGGGTTATGATTTCATAGAGTTGGGTTGTGATGTCATAGGGTGCGGTTGTGACGTCATAGTGGGGTTTGTGATGTCACAGAGTGGTTTGTGATGTCATAGAGTGGGGTTGTGGCGTCATCGGGGATTGTGATGTCATAGAGTCTGGTTGTGATGTCATAGAGGGTGTTGTGACGGCATAGAGTGCGGTTGTGGCGTCACAGTGGGGTTTGTGATGTCACAGAGTTGGGTTGTGACGTCATAGTGGGGTTTGTGATGTCACCGAGTCGGGTTGTTGAGTCATAGAGTGGGATTGTGATGTCATAGAGTGGGGTTATGATGTCACCGAGTCGGGTTGTGATGTCATAGATTGAGGTTCTGCTGTCATAGATGGGGTTGTGACGTCATAGAGGGGCGTTGTGATTTCACGGAGTTGGGTTGTGACGTCATAATGGGGTTTGTGATGTCATAGTGGGGTTTGTGATGTCACAGAGTGGTTTGTGATTTCATAGAGGTAGCATTGTGACGTCATAGAGTGGGGTTGTGATGTCATAGAGTGTGGTTGTGATGTCACAGAGTCGGGTTATGATGTCATAGAGTGGGGTTGTGACATCATAGTGGGGTTTGTGATGTCACAAAGTGGTTTGTGATGTCATAGAGTGGGGTTGTGACGTCATAGAGGGGGTTGTGGTGTCAGACAGTTGGGTTGTGACGTCATAGGGGGTTGTGACGTCATCGGGGATTGTGACGTCATAGAGTGGGGTTGTGATGTCATAGAGGGGTTATGATTTCATAGAGTTGGGTTGTGATGTCATAGGGTGCGGTTGTGACGTCATAGTGGGGTTTGTGATGTCACAGAGTGGTTTGCGACGTCATAGAGTGGGGTTGTGGCGTCATCGGGGATTGTGATGTCATAGAGTCTGGTTGTGATGTCATAGAGGGTGTTGTGATGTCATAGAGTGCGGTTGTGATGTCATAGAGTGGGGTTATGATGTCACCGAGTCGGGTTGTGATGTCATAGATTGAGGTTCTGATGTCATAGATGGGGTTGTGACGTCATAATGGGGTTTGTGATGTCACGGAGTGGTTTGTGATGTCATACAGTGGGGTTCTGACGTCATAGAGGGGCGTTGTGATTTCACAGAGTTGGGTTGTGATGTCATAGTGGGGTTTGTGATGTCACAGAGCGGTTTGTGATGTCATAGAGTGGGGTTGTGATGTCATAGGGGGTTATGATGTCAAAGCGTGGGGTTGTGATGTCATAGTGGCATTGTGATGTCACAGAGTGGTTTGTGATGTCACAGTGGGGTTGTGATGTCATCGGGGGTTTGTGAGGTCATGGGTGTTGCGACATCATAGGTTGGGGTTGTGATGTCATAGAGTCGGGTTGTGACATAGAGATAGCGTTGTGGCATCATACAGTGGTTGTGACGTCATAGGGGGTCGTGACGTCATCGGGGATTGTGACGTCATAGAGTGGGGTTGTGATGTCATGGGGTTGTGACGTCATAGAGTGGGGTCTGTGACGTCATAGAGTGCGTTTGTGATGTCATAGAGTGGGATTGTGATGTCATAGAGTCAGGTTGTGACATCATAGAGTGGGGTTGTGATGTCATAGAGGGGTTATGATTTCATAGAGTTGGGTTGTGATGTCATAGGGTGCGGTTGTGACGTCATAGTGGGGTTTGTGATGTCACAGAGTGGTTTGTGATGTCATAGAGTGGGGTTGTGGCGTCATCGGGGATTGTGATGTCATAGAGTCTGGTTGTGATGTCATAGAGGGTGTTGTGACGGCATAGAGTGCGTTTGTGGCGTCACAGTGGGGTTTGTGATGTCACAGAGTTGGGTTGTGACGTCATAGTGGGGTTTGTGATGTCACCGAGTCGGGTTGTTGAGTCATAGAGTGGGATTGTGATGTCATAGAGTGGGGTTATGATGTCACCGAGTCGGGTTGTGATGTCATAGATTGAGGTTCTGCTGTCATAGATGGGGTTGTGACGTCATAGAGGGGCGTTGTGATTTCACGGAGTTGGGTTGTGACGTCATAATGGGGTTTGTGATGTCATAGTGGGGTTTGTGATGTCACAGAGTGGTTTGTGATTTCATAGAGGTAGCATTGTGACGTCATAGAGTGGGGTTGTGATGTCATAGAGTGTGGTTGTGATGTCACAGAGTCGGGTTATGATGTCATAGAGTGGGGTTGTGACATCATAGTGGGGTTTGTGATGTCACAAAGTGGTTTGTGATGTCATAGAGTGGGGTTGTGACGTCATAGAGGGGGTTGTGGTGTCAGACAGTTGGGTTGTGACGTCATAGAGGGGGTTGTGACGTCATCGGGGATTGTGACGTCATAGAGCGGGGTTGTGACGTCATAGAGTGGGGTTGTGATGTCATAGAGTGGGGTTATGATGTCACCGAATCGGGTTGTGATGTCATAGATTGAGGTTCTGATGTCATAGATGGGGTTGTGACGCCATAGTGGGGTTTGTGATGTCATGGAGTGGTTTGTGATGTCATACAGTCGGGTTCTGACGTCACAGAGGGGGTTGTGACGTCATAGAGTGCGTTTGTGATGTCATAGTGGGGTTTGTGATGTCACAGAGTGGTTTGTGATTTCATAGGGGTAGCGTTGTGACGTCATAGAGTGGGGTTGTGATGTCACAGAGTCACGTTGTGATTTCACAGAGTTGGGTTGTGACGTCATAGTGGGGTTTGTGATGTCATAGAGTGGGGTTGTGATGTCATAGAGTGGGGTTGTGATGTCATAGAGTTAGGGTTGTAACGTCATAGAGGAGCGTTGTGATTTCACAGAGTTGGGTTGTGACGTCAAAGTGGGGTTTGTGATGTCACTGAGTCGGGTTGTTGAGTCATAGAGTGGGATTGTGATGTCATAGAGTGGGGCTGTGACGTCATAGAGTGGGGTTGTGATGTCATGGGGTTGTGACGTCACAGAGTGGGTTGTGACGTCATAGTAGGGTTTGTGATGTCACAGAGTGGTTTGTGACGTCATAGAGTGGGGTTGTGATGTCATAGAGTGTGGTTGTGATGTCACAGAGTCGCGTTGTGATTTCACAGAGTTGGGTTGTGACGCCATAGTGGGGTTTGTGATGTCACAGAGTGGTTTGCGACGTCATAGAGTGGGGTTGTGGCGTCATCGGGGATTGTGATGTCATAGAGTCTGGTTGTGATGTCATAGAGGGTGTTGTGATGTCATAGAGTGCGGTTGTGATGTCATAGAGTGGGGTTATGATGTCACCGAGTCGGGTTGTGATGTCATAGATTGAGGTTCTGATGTCATAGATGGGGTTGTGACGTCATAATGGGGTTTGTGATGTCACGGAGTGGTTTGTGATGTCATACAGTGGGGTTCTGACGTCATAGAGGGGCGTTGTGATTTCACAGAGTTGGGTTGTGATGTCATAGTGGGGTTTGTGATGTCACAGAGCGGTTTGTGATGTCATAGAGTGGGGTTGTGATGTCATAGGGGGTTATGATGTCAAAGCGTGGGGTTGTGATGTCATAGTGGCATTGTGATGTCACAGAGTGGTTTGTGATGTCACAGTGGGGTTGTGATGTCATCGGGGGTTTGTGAGGTCATGGGTGTTGTGACATCATAGGTTGGGGTTGTGATGTCATAGAGTCGGGTTGTGACATAGAGATAGCGTTGTGGCATCATACAGTGGTTGTGACGTCATAGGGGGTCGTGACGTCATCGGGGATTGTGACGTCATAGAGTGGGGTTGTGATGTCATGGGGGTTGTGACGTCATAGAGTCGGTTGCGACATCATAGAGTGGGGTCTGTGACGTCACAGAGTCGGGTTGTGATGTCATAGAGTGGGATTGTGATGTCATAGAGTCAGGTTGTGACATCATAGAGTGGGGTTGTGATGTCATAGAGGGGTTATGATTTCATAGAGTTGGGTTGTGATGTCATAGGGTGCGGTTGTGACGTCATAGTGGGGTTTGTGATGTCACAGAGTGGTTTGTGATGTCATAGAGTGGGGTTGTGGCGTCATCGGGGATTGTGATGTCATAGAGTCTGGTTGTGATGTCATAGAGGGTGTTGTGACGGCATAGAGTGCGGTTGTGGCGTCACAGTGGGGTTTGTGATGTCATAGAGTTGGGTTGTGACGTCATAGTGGGGTTTGTGATGTCACCGAGTCGGGTTGTTGAGTCATAGAGTGGGATTGTGATGTCATAGAGTGGGGTTATGATGTCACCGAGTCGGGTTGTGATGTCATAGATTGAGGTTCTGCTGTCATAGATGGGGTTGTGACGTCATAGAGGGGCGTTGTGATTTCACGGAGTTGGGTTGTGACGTCATAATGGGGTTTGTGATGTCATAGTGGGGTTTGTGATGTCACAGAGTGGTTTGTGATTTCATAGAGGTAGCATTGTGACGTCATAGAGTGGGGTTGTGATGTCATAGAGTGTGGTTGTGATGTCACAGAGTCGGGTTATGATGTCATAGAGTGGGGTTGTGACATCATAGTGGGGTTTGTGATGTCACAAAGTGGTTTGTGATGTCATAGAGTGGGGTTGTGACGTCATAGAGGGGGTTGTGGTGTCAGACAGTTGGGTTGTGACGTCATAGAGGGGGTTGTGACGTCATCGGGGATTGTGACGTCATAGAGTGGGGTTGTGATGTCATAGAGTGGGGTTATGATGTCACCGAATCGGGTTGTGATGTCATAGATTGAGGTTCTGATGTCATAGATGGGGTTGTGACGCCATAGTGGGGTTTGTGATGTCATGGAGTGGTTTGTGATGTCATACAGTCGGGTTCTGACGTCACAGAGGGGGTTGTGACGTCATAGAGTGCGTTTGTGATGTCATAGTGGGGTTTGTGATGTCACAGAGTGGTTTGTGATTTCATAGGGGTAGCGTTGTGACGTCATAGAGTGGGGTTGTGATGTCACAGAGTCACGTTGTGATTTCACAGAGTTGGGTTGTGACGTCATAGTGGGGTTTGTGATGTCATAGAGTGGGGTTGTGATGTCATAGAGTGGGGTTGTGATGTCATAGAGTTAGGGTTGTAACGTCATAGAGGAGCGTTGTGATTTCACAGAGTTGGGTTGTGACGTCAAAGTGGGGTTTGTGATGTCACTGAGTCGGGTTGTTGAGTCATAGAGTGGGATTGTGATGTCATAGAGTGGGGCTGTGGCGTCATAGAGTGGGGTTGTGATGTCATGGGGTTGTGACGTCACAGAGTGGGTTGTGACGTCATAGTAGGGTTTGTGATGTCACAGAGTGGTTTGTGACGTCATAGAGTGGGGTTGTGATGTCATAGAGTGTGGTTGTGATGTCACAGAGTCGCGTTGTGATTTCACAGAGTTGGGTTGTGACGCCATAGTGGGGTTTGTGATGTCACAGAGTGGTTTGCGACGTCATAGAGTGGGGTTGTGGCGTCATCGGGGATTGTGATGTCATAGAGTCTGGTTGTGATGTCATAGAGGGTGTTGTGATGTCATAGAGTGCGGTTGTGATGTCATAGAGTGGGGTTATGATGTCACCGAGTCGGGTTGTGATGTCATAGATTGAGGTTCTGATGTCATAGATGGGGTTGTGACGTCATAATGGGGTTTGTGATGTCACGGAGTGGTTTGTGATGTCATACAGTGGGGTTCTGACGTCATAGAGGGGCGTTGTGATTTCACAGAGTTGGGTTGTGATGTCATAGTGGGGTTTGTGATGTCACAGAGCGGTTTGTGATGTCATAGAGTGGGGTTGTGATGTCATAGGGGGTTATGATGTCAAAGCGTGGGGTTGTGATGTCATAGTGGCATTGTGATGTCACAGAGTGGTTTGTGATGTCACAGTGGGGTTGTGATGTCATCGGGGGTTTGTGAGGTCATGGGTGTTGTGACATCATAGGTTGGGGTTGTGATGTCATAGAGTCGGGTTGTGACATAGAGATAGCGTTGTGGCATCATACAGTGGTTGTGACGTCATAGGGGGTCGTGACGTCATCGGGGATTGTGACGTCATAGAGTGGGGTTGTGATGTCATGGGGTTGTGACGTCATAGAGTGGGGTCTGTGACGTCATAGAGTGCGTTTGTGATGTCATAGAGTGGGATTGTGATGTCATAGAGTCAGGTTGTGACATCATAGAGTGGGGTTGTGATGTCATAGAGGGGTTATGATTTCATAGAGTTGGGTTGTGATGTCATAGGGTGCGGTTGTGACGTCATAGTGGGGTTTGTGATGTCACCGAGTCGGGTTGTTGAGTCATAGAGTGGGGTTGTGATGTCATAGAGTGGGGTTATGATGTCACCGAGTCGGGTTGTGATGTCATAGATTGAGGTTCTGATGTCATAGATGGGGTTGTGACGTCATAATGGGGTTTGTGATGTCACGGAGTGGTTTGTGATGTCATACAGTGGGGTTCTGACGTCATAGAGGGGCGTTGTGATTTCACAGAGTTGGGTTGTGATGTCATAGTGGGGTTTGTGATGTCACAGAGCGGTTTGTGATGTCATAGAGTGGGGTTGTGATGTCATAGGGGGTTATGATGTCAAAGCGTGGGGTTGTGATGTCATAGTGGCATTGTGATGTCACAGAGTGGTTTGTGATGTCACAGTGGGGTTGTGATGTCATCGGGGGTTTGTGAGGTCATGGGTGTTGCGACATCATAGGTTGGGGTTGTGATGTCATAGAGTCGGGTTGTGACATAGAGATAGCGTTGTGGCATCATACAGTGGTTGTGACGTCATAGGGGGTCGTGACGTCATCGGGGGTTGTGACGTCATAGAGTGGGGTTGTGATGTCATGGGGTTGTGACGTCATAGAGTGGGGTCTGTGACGTCATAGAGTGCGTTTGTGACGTCATAGAGTGGGGTTGTGATGTCATAGAGTCAGGTTGTGACATCATAGAGTGGGGTTGTGATGTCATAGAGGGGTTATGATTTCATAGAGTTGGGTTGTGATGTCATAGGGTGCGGTTGTGACGTCATAGTGGGGTTTGTGATGTCACAGAGTGGTTTGTGATGTCATAGAGTGGGGTTGTGGCGTCATCGGGGATTGTGATGTCATAGAGTCTGGTTGTGATGTCATAGAGGGTGTTGTGACGTCATAGAGTGCGTTTGTGGCGTCACAGTGGGGTTTGTGATGTCACAGAGTTGGGTTGTGACGTCATAGTGGGGTTTGTGATGTCACCGAGTCGGGTTGTTGAGTCATAGAGTGGGATTGTGATGTCATAGAGTGGGGTTATGATGTCACCGAGTCGGGTTGTGATGTCATAGATTGAGGTTCTGCTGTCATAGATGGGGTTGTGACGTCATAGAGGGGCGTTGTGATTTCACGGAGTTGGGTTGTGACGTCATAATGGGGTTTGTGATGTCATAGTGGGGTTTGTGATGTCACAGAGTGGTTTGTGATTTCATAGAGGTAGCATTGTGACGTCATAGAGTGGGGTTGTGATGTCATAGAGTGTGGTTGTGATGTCACAGAGTCGGGTTATGATGTCATAGAGTGGGGTTGTGACATCATAGTGGGGTTTGTGATGTCACAAAGTGGTTTGTGATGTCATAGAGTGGGGTTGTGACGTCATAGAGGGGGTTGTGGTGTCAGACAGTTGGGTTGTGACGTCATAGAGGGGGTTGTGACGTCATCGGGGATTGTGACGTCATAGAGTGGGGTTATGATGTCATAGAGTGGGGTTATGATGTCACCGAATCGGGTTGTGATGTCATAGATTGAGGTTCTGATGTCATAGATGGGGTTGTGACGCCATAGTGGGGTTTGTGATGTCATGGAGTGGTTTGTGATGTCATACAGTCGGGTTCTGACGTCACAGAGGGGGTTGTGACGTCATAGAGTGCGTTTGTGATGTCATAGTGGGGTTTGTGATGTCACAGAGTGGTTTGTGATTTCATAGGGGTAGCGTTGTGACGTCATAGAGTGGGGTTGTGATGTCACAGAGTCACGTTGTGATTTCACAGAGTTGGGTTGTGACGTCATAGTGGGGTTTGTGATGTCATAGAGTGGGGTTGTGATGTCATAGAGTGGGGTTGTGATGTCATAGAGTTAGGGTTGTAACGTCATAGAGGAGCGTTGTGATTTCACAGAGTTGGGTTGTGACGTCAAAGTGGGGTTTGTGATGTCACTGAGTCGGGTTGTTGAGTCATAGAGTGGGATTGTGATGTCATAGAGTGGGGCTGTGACGTCATAGAGTGGGGTTGTGATGTCATGGGGTTGTGACGTCACAGAGTGGGTTGTGACGTCATAGTAGGGTTTGTGATGTCACAGAGTGGTTTGTGACGTCATAGAGTGGGGTTGTGATGTCATAGAGTGTGGTTGTGATGTCACAGAGTCGCGTTGTGATTTCACAGAGTTGGGTTGTGACGCCATAGTGGGGTTTGTGATGTCACAGAGTGGTTTGCGACGTCATAGAGTGGGGTTGTGGCGTCATCGGGGATTGTGATGTCATAGAGTCTGGTTGTGATGTCATAGAGGGTGTTGTGATGTCATAGAGTGCGGTTGTGATGTCATAGAGTGGGGTTATGATGTCACCGAGTCGGGTTGTGATGTCATAGATTGAGGTTCTGATGTCATAGATGGGGTTGTGACGTCATAATGGGGTTTGTGATGTCACGGAGTGGTTTGTGATGTCATACAGTGGGGTTCTGACGTCATAGAGGGGCGTTGTGATTTCACAGAGTTGGGTTGTGATGTCATAGTGGGGTTTGTGATGTCACAGAGCGGTTTGTGATGTCATAGAGTGGGGTTGTGATGTCATAGGGGGTTATGATGTCAAAGCGTGGGGTTGTGATGTCATAGTGGCATTGTGATGTCACAGAGTGGTTTGTGATGTCACAGTGGGGTTGTGATGTCATCGGGGGTTTGTGAGGTCATGGGTGTTGTGACATCATAGGTTGGGGTTGTGATGTCATAGAGTCGGGTTGTGACATAGAGATAGCGTTGTGGCATCATACAGTGGTTGTGACGTCATAGGGGGTCGTGACGTCATCGGGGATTGTGACGTCATAGAGTGGGGTTGTGATGTCATGGGGGTTGTGACGTCATAGAGTCGGTTGCGACATCATAGAGTGGGGTCTGTGACGTCACAGAGTCGGGTTGTGATGTCATAGAGTGGGATTGTGATGTCATAGAGTCAGGTTGTGACATCATAGAGTGGGGTTGTGATGTCATAGAGGGGTTATGATTTCATAGAGTTGGGTTGTGATGTCATAGGGTGCGGTTGTGACGTCATAGTGGGGTTTGTGATGTCACAGAGTGGTTTGTGATGTCATAGAGTGGGGTTGTGGCGTCATCGGGGATTGTGATGTCATAGAGTCTGGTTGTGATGTCATAGAGGGTGTTGTGACGGCATAGAGTGCGGTTGTGGCGTCACAGTGGGGTTTGTGATGTCACAGAGTTGGGTTGTGACGTCATAGTGGGGTTTGTGATGTCACCGAGTCGGGTTGTTGAGTCATAGAGTGGGATTGTGATGTCATAGAGTGGGGTTATGATGTCACCGAGTCGGGTTGTGATGTCATAGATTGAGGTTCTGCTGTCATAGATGGGGTTGTGACGTCATAGAGGGGCGTTGTGATTTCACGGAGTTGGGTTGTGACGTCATAATGGGGTTTGTGATGTCATAGTGGGGTTTGTGATGTCACAGAGTGGTTTGTGATTTCATAGAGGTAGCATTGTGACGTCATAGAGTGGGGTTGTGATGTCATAGAGTGTGGTTGTGATGTCACAGAGTCGGGTTATGATGTCATAGAGTGGGGTTGTGACATCATAGTGGGGTTTGTGATGTCACAAAGTGGTTTGTGATGTCATAGAGTGGGGTTGTGACGTCATAGAGGGGGTTGTGGTGTCAGACAGTTGGGTTGTGACGTCATAGGGGGTTGTGACGTCATCGGGGATTGTGACGTCATAGAGTGGGGTTGTGATGTCATAGAGGGGTTATGATTTCATAGAGTTGGGTTGTGATGTCATAGGGTGCGGTTGTGACGTCATAGTGGGGTTTGTGATGTCACAGAGTGGTTTGCGACGTCATAGAGTGGGGTTGTGGCGTCATCGGGGATTGTGATGTCATAGAGTCTGGTTGTGATGTCATAGAGGGTGTTGTGATGTCATAGAGTGCGGTTGTGATGTCATAGAGTGGGGTTATGATGTCACCGAGTCGGGTTGTGATGTCATAGATTGAGGTTCTGATGTCATAGATGGGGTTGTGACGTCATAATGGGGTTTGTGATGTCACGGAGTGGTTTGTGATGTCATACAGTGGGGTTCTGACGTCATAGAGGGGCGTTGTGATTTCACAGAGTTGGGTTGTGATGTCATAGTGGGGTTTGTGATGTCACAGAGCGGTTTGTGATGTCATAGAGTGGGGTTGTGATGTCATAGGGGGTTATGATGTCAAAGCGTGGGGTTGTGATGTCATAGTGGCATTGTGATGTCACAGAGTGGTTTGTGATGTCACAGTGGGGTTGTGATGTCATCGGGGGTTTGTGAGGTCATGGGTGTTGCGACATCATAGGTTGGGGTTGTGATGTCATAGAGTCGGGTTGTGACATAGAGATAGCGTTGTGGCATCATACAGTGGTTGTGACGTCATAGGGGGTCGTGACGTCATCGGGGATTGTGACGTCATAGAGTGGGGTTGTGATGTCATGGGGTTGTGACGTCATAGAGTGGGGTCTGTGACGTCATAGAGTGCGTTTGTGATGTCATAGAGTGGGATTGTGATGTCATAGAGTCAGGTTGTGACATCATAGAGTGGGGTTGTGATGTCATAGAGGGGTTATGATTTCATAGAGTTGGGTTGTGATGTCATAGGGTGCGGTTGTGACGTCATAGTGGGGTTTGTGATGTCACAGAGTGGTTTGTGATGTCATAGAGTGGGGTTGTGGCGTCATCGGGGATTGTGATGTCATAGAGTCTGGTTGTGATGTCATAGAGGGTGTTGTGACGGCATAGAGTGCGTTTGTGGCGTCACAGTGGGGTTTGTGATGTCACAGAGTTGGGTTGTGACGTCATAGTGGGGTTTGTGATGTCACCGAGTCGGGTTGTTGAGTCATAGAGTGGGATTGTGATGTCATAGAGTGGGGTTATGATGTCACCGAGTCGGGTTGTGATGTCATAGATTGAGGTTCTGCTGTCATAGATGGGGTTGTGACGTCATAGAGGGGCGTTGTGATTTCACGGAGTTGGGTTGTGACGTCATAATGGGGTTTGTGATGTCATAGTGGGGTTTGTGATGTCACAGAGTGGTTTGTGATTTCATAGAGGTAGCATTGTGACGTCATAGAGTGGGGTTGTGATGTCATAGAGTGTGGTTGTGATGTCACAGAGTCGGGTTATGATGTCATAGAGTGGGGTTGTGACATCATAGTGGGGTTTGTGATGTCACAAAGTGGTTTGTGATGTCATAGAGTGGGGTTGTGACGTCATAGAGGGGGTTGTGGTGTCAGACAGTTGGGTTGTGACGTCATAGAGGGGGTTGTGACGTCATCGGGGATTGTGACGTCATAGAGCGGGGTTGTGACGTCATAGAGTGGGGTTGTGATGTCATAGAGTGGGGTTATGATGTCACCGAATCGGGTTGTGATGTCATAGATTGAGGTTCTGATGTCATAGATGGGGTTGTGACGCCATAGTGGGGTTTGTGATGTCATGGAGTGGTTTGTGATGTCATACAGTCGGGTTCTGACGTCACAGAGGGGGTTGTGACGTCATAGAGTGCGTTTGTGATGTCATAGTGGGGTTTGTGATGTCACAGAGTGGTTTGTGATTTCATAGGGGTAGCGTTGTGACGTCATAGAGTGGGGTTGTGATGTCACAGAGTCACGTTGTGATTTCACAGAGTTGGGTTGTGACGTCATAGTGGGGTTTGTGATGTCATAGAGTGGGGTTGTGATGTCATAGAGTGGGGTTGTGATGTCATAGAGTTAGGGTTGTAACGTCATAGAGGAGCGTTGTGATTTCACAGAGTTGGGTTGTGACGTCAAAGTGGGGTTTGTGATGTCACTGAGTCGGGTTGTTGAGTCATAGAGTGGGATTGTGATGTCATAGAGTGGGGCTGTGACGTCATAGAGTGGGGTTGTGATGTCATGGGGTTGTGACGTCACAGAGTGGGTTGTGACGTCATAGTAGGGTTTGTGATGTCACAGAGTGGTTTGTGACGTCATAGAGTGGGGTTGTGATGTCATAGAGTGTGGTTGTGATGTCACAGAGTCGCGTTGTGATTTCACAGAGTTGGGTTGTGACGCCATAGTGGGGTTTGTGATGTCACAGAGTGGTTTGCGACGTCATAGAGTGGGGTTGTGGCGTCATCGGGGATTGTGATGTCATAGAGTCTGGTTGTGATGTCATAGAGGGTGTTGTGATGTCATAGAGTGCGGTTGTGATGTCATAGAGTGGGGTTATGATGTCACCGAGTCGGGTTGTGATGTCATAGATTGAGGTTCTGATGTCATAGATGGGGTTGTGACGTCATAATGGGGTTTGTGATGTCACGGAGTGGTTTGTGATGTCATACAGTGGGGTTCTGACGTCATAGAGGGGCGTTGTGATTTCACAGAGTTGGGTTGTGATGTCATAGTGGGGTTTGTGATGTCACAGAGCGGTTTGTGATGTCATAGAGTGGGGTTGTGATGTCATAGGGGGTTATGATGTCAAAGCGTGGGGTTGTGATGTCATAGTGGCATTGTGATGTCACAGAGTGGTTTGTGATGTCACAGTGGGGTTGTGATGTCATCGGGGGTTTGTGAGGTCATGGGTGTTGTGACATCATAGGTTGGGGTTGTGATGTCATAGAGTCGGGTTGTGACATAGAGATAGCGTTGTGGCATCATACAGTGGTTGTGACGTCATAGGGGGTCGTGACGTCATCGGGGATTGTGACGTCATAGAGTGGGGTTGTGATGTCATGGGGGTTGTGACGTCATAGAGTCGGTTGCGACATCATAGAGTGGGGTCTGTGACGTCACAGAGTCGGGTTGTGATGTCATAGAGTGGGATTGTGATGTCATAGAGTCAGGTTGTGACATCATAGAGTGGGGTTGTGATGTCATAGAGGGGTTATGATTTCATAGAGTTGGGTTGTGATGTCATAGGGTGCGGTTGTGACGTCATAGTGGGGTTTGTGATGTCACAGAGTGGTTTGTGATGTCATAGAGTGGGGTTGTGGCGTCATCGGGGATTGTGATGTCATAGAGTCTGGTTGTGATGTCATAGAGGGTGTTGTGACGGCATAGAGTGCGGTTGTGGCGTCACAGTGGGGTTTGTGATGTCATAGAGTTGGGTTGTGACGTCATAGTGGGGTTTGTGATGTCACCGAGTCGGGTTGTTGAGTCATAGAGTGGGATTGTGATGTCATAGAGTGGGGTTATGATGTCACCGAGTCGGGTTGTGATGTCATAGATTGAGGTTCTGCTGTCATAGATGGGGTTGTGACGTCATAGAGGGGCGTTGTGATTTCACGGAGTTGGGTTGTGATGTCATAATGGGGTTTGTGATGTCATAGTGGGGTTTGTGATGTCACAGAGTGGTTTGTGATTTCATAGAGGTAGCATTGTGACGTCATAGAGTGGGGTTGTGATGTCATAGAGTGTGGTTGTGATGTCACAGAGTCGGGTTATGATGTCATAGAGTGGGGTTGTGACATCATAGTGGGGTTTGTGATGTCACAAAGTGGTTTGTGATGTCATAGAGTGGGGTTGTGACGTCATAGAGGGGGTTGTGGTGTCAGACAGTTGGGTTGTGACGTCATAGGGGGTTGTGACGTCATCGGGGATTGTGACGTCATAGAGTGGGGTTGTGATGTCATAGAGTGGGGTTATGATGTCACCGAATCGGGTTGTGATGTCATAGATTGAGGTTCTGATGTCATAGATGGGGTTGTGACGCCATAGTGGGGTTTGTGATGTCATGGAGTGGTTTGTGATGTCATACAGTCGGGTTCTGACGTCACAGAGGGGGTTGTGACGTCATAGAGTGCGTTTGTGATGTCATAGTGGGGTTTGTGATGTCACAGAGTGGTTTGTGATTTCATAGAGGTAGCGTTGTGACGTCATAGAGTGGGTTTGTGATGTCACAGAGTCACGTTGTGATTTCACAGAGTTGGGTTGTGACGTCATAGTGGGGTTTGTGATGTCATAGAGTGGGGTTGTGATGTCATAGAGTGGGGTTGTGATGTCATAGAGTTAGGGTTGTAACGTCATAGAGGAGCGTTGTGATTTCACAGAGTTGGGTTGTGACGTCAAAGTGGGGTTTGTGATGTCACTGAGTCGGGTTGTTGAGTCATAGAGTGGGATTGTGATGTCATAGAGTGGGGCTGTGACGTCATAGAGTGCGGTTGTGATGTCATGGGGTTGTGACGTCACAGAGTGGGTTGTGACGTCATAGTAGGGTTTGTGATGTCACAGAGTGGTTTGTGACGTCATAGAGTGGGGTTGTGATGTCACAGAGTCGCGTTGTGATTTCACAGAGTTGGGTTGTGACGCCATAGTGGGGTTTGTGATGTCACAGAGTGGGGTTGTGATGTCATAGAGGTAGGGTTGTGACGTCATAGAGGGGCGTTGTGATTTCACAGAGTTGGGTTGTGACGCCATAGTGGGGTTTGTGATGTCACAGAGCGGTTCGTGATGTCAAAGCGTGGGGTTGTGATGTCATAGAGGGGGTTATGATGTCAAAGCGTGGGGTTGTGACATCATAGTGGGGTTTGTGATGTCACAGAGTCGGGTTGTGATGTCATAGATTGAGGTTCTGATGTCATAGATGGGGTTGTGACGTCATAGAGGGGCGTTGTGATTTCACGGAGTTGGGTTGTGACATCATAATGGGGTTTGTGATGTCACGGAGTGGTTTGTGATGTCATACAGTGGGTTTCTGACGTCATAGAGGGGGTTGTGATGTCATAGAGTGCGTTTGTGATGTCATAGTGGGGTTTGTGATGTCACAGAGTGGTTTGTGATTTCATAGAGGTAGCGTTGTGACGTCATAGAGTGGGGTTGTGATGTCATAGAGTATGGTTGTGATGTCACAGAGTCGCGTTGTGATTTCACAGAGTTGGGTTCTGACGTCATAGTGGGGTTTGTGATGTCACAGAGTGGGGTTGTGACATCATAGAGTGGGGTTGTGATGTCATAGAGGGGTTATGATTTCATAGAGTTGGGTTGTGATGTGATAGGGTGTGGTTGTGACGTCATAGTAGGGTTTGTGATGTCACAGAGTGGTTTGTGACGTCATAGAGTGAAGTTCTGGCATCATCGGGGATTGTGATGTCATAGAGTCTGGTTGTGATGTCATAGAGTCGGGTTGTGACGTAATAGAGTGCGTTTGTGGCGTCACAGTGAGGTTTGATGTCACAGAGTGGTTTGTGACGTCATAGAGTGGGGTTGTGGCGTCATCGGGGATTGTGATGTCATAGAGTCTGGTTGTGATGTCATAGAGTTAGGGTTGTAACGTCATAGAGGAGTGTTGGGATTTCACAGAGTTGGGTTGTGACGTCATAGTGGGGGTTATGATGTCATAGAGGGGTTGTGATGTCATAGAGTGCGGTTGTGATGTCATAGAGTGGGGTTATGATGTCACCGAGTCGGGTTGTGATGTCATAGATTGAGGTTCTGATGTCATAGATGGGGTTGTGACGTCATAATGGGGTTTGTGATGTCACGGAGTGGTTTGTGATGTCATACAGTGGGGTTCTGACGTCATAGAGGGGGTTGTGACGTCATAGAGTGCGTTTGTGATGTCATAGTGGGGTTTGTGATGTCACAGAGTGGTTTGTGATTTCATAGAGGTAGCGTTGTGACGTCATAGAGTGGGGTTGTGATATCATAGAGTGTGGGTGTGATGTCACAGAGTCGCGTTGTGATTTCACAGAGTTGGGTTGTGACGCCATAGTGGGGTTTGTGATGTCACAGAGTGGGGTTGTGATGTCATAGAGTGTGGTAGTGATGTTACAGAGTCGGGTTATGATGTCATAGAGTGGGGTTGTGATGTCATAGAGGTAGGGTTGTGACGTCATAGTGGGGTTTGTGATGTCACACAGTCAGGTTGTGACATCATAGAGTGGGGTTGTGATGTCATAGAGGGGTTATGATTTCATAGAGTTGGGTTGTGATGTCATAGAGTGGGGTTATGATGTCACCGAGTCGGGTTGTGATGTCATAGATTGAGGTTCTGATGTCATAGATGGGGTTGTGACGTCATAATGGGGTTTGTGATGTCACGGAGTGGTTTGTGATGTCATACAGTGGGGTTCTGACGTCATAGAGGGGGTTGTGACGTCATAGAGTGCGTTTGTGATGTCATAGTGGGGTTTGTGATGTCACAGAGTGGTTTGTGATTTCATAGAGGTAGCGTTGTGACGTCATAGAGTGGGGTTGTGATGTCATAGAGTGGGGTTGTGATGTCATAGAGTTAGGGTTGTAACGTCATAGAGGAGCGTTGTGATTTCACAGAGTTGGGTTGTGACATCAAAGTGGGGTTTGTGATGTCACTGAGTCGGGTTGTTGAGTCATAGAGTGGGATTGTGATGTCATAGAGTGGGGCTGTGACGTCATAGAGTGGGGTTGTGATGTCATGGGGTTGTGACGTCACAGAGTGGGTTGTGACGTCATAGTAGGGTTTGTGATGTCACAGAGTGGTTTGTGACGTCATAGAGTGGGGTTGTGATGTCATAGAGTGTGGTTGTGATGTCACAGAGTCGCGTTGTGATTTCACAGAGTTGGGTTGTGACGCCATAGTGGGGTTTGTGATGTCACAGAGTGGTTTGCGACGTCATAGAGTGGGGTTGTGGCGTCATCGGGGATTGTGATGTCATAGAGTCTGGTTGTGATGTCATAGAGGGTGTTGTGATGTCATAGAGTGCGGTTGTGATGTCATAGAGTGGGGTTATGATGTCACCGAGTCGGGTTGTGATGTCATAGATTGAGGTTCTGATGTCATAGATGGGGTTGTGACGTCATAATGGGGTTTGTGATGTCACGGAGTGGTTTGTGATGTCATACAGTGGGGTTCTGACGTCATAGAGGGGGTTGTGACGTCATAGAGTGCGTTTGTGATGTCATAGTGGGGTTTGTGATGTCACAGAGTGGTTTGTGATTTCATAGAGGTAGCGTTGTGACGTCATAGAGTGGGGTTGTGATATCATAGAGTGTGGGTGTGATGTCACAGAGTCGCGTTGTGATTTCACAGAGTTGGGTTGTGACGCCATAGTGGGGTTTGTGATGTCACAGAGTGGGGTTGTGATGTCATAGAGTGTGGTAGTGATGTTACAGAGTCGGGTTATGATGTCATAGAGTGGGGTTGTGATGTCATAGAGGTAGGGTTGTGACGTCATAGTGGGGTTTGTGATGTCACAGAGTCAGGTTGTGACATCATAGAGTGGGGTTGTGATGTCATAGAGGGGTTATGATTTCATAGAGTTGGGTTGTGATGTCATAGGGTGCGGTTGTGACGTCATAGTGGGGTTTGTGATGTCACAGAGTGGTTTGTGATGTCATAGAGTGGGGTTGTGGCGTCATCGGGGATTGTGATGTCATAGAGTCTGGTTGTGATGTCATAGAGGGTGTTGTGACGGCATAGAGTGCGTTTGTGGCGTCACAGTGGGGTTTGTGATTTCACAGAGTTGGGTTGTGACGTCATAGTGGGGTTTGTGATGTCACCGAGTCGGGTTGTTGAGTCATAGAGTGGGATTGTGATGTCATAGAGTCGGGTTATGATGTCATAGAGTGGGGTTGTGACATCATAGTGGGGTTTGTGATGTCACAAAGTGGTTTGTGATGTCATAGAGTGGGGTTGTGACGTCATAGATGGGGTTGTGGTGTCAGACAGTTGGGTTGTGACGTCATAGAGGGGGTTGTGACGTCATCGGGGATTGTGACGTCATAGAGTGGGGTTGTGATGTCATAGAGTGGGGTTATGATGTCACCGAATCGGGTTGTGATGTCATAGATTGAGGTTCTGATGTCATAGATGGGGTTGTGACGCCATAGTGGGGTTTGTGATGTCATGGAGTGGTTTGTGATGTCATACAGTCGGGTTCTGACGTCACAGAGGGGGTTGTGACGTCATAGAGTGCGTTTGTGATGTCATAGTGGGGTTTGTGATGTCACAGAGTGGTTTGTGATTTCATAGGGGTAGCGTTGTGACGTCATAGAGTGGGGTTGTGATGTCACAGAGTCACGTTGTGATTTCACAGAGTTGGGTTGTGACGTCATAGTGGGGTTTGTGATGTCATAGAGTGGGGTTGTGATGTCATAGAGTGGGGTTGTGATGTCATAGAGTTAGGGTTGTAACGTCATAGAGGAGCGTTGTGATTTCACAGAGTTGGGTTGTGACGTCAAAGTGGGGTTTGTGATGTCACTGAGTCGGGTTGTTGAGTCATAGAGTGGGATTGTGATGTCATAGAGTGGGGCTGTGACGTCATAGAGTGGGGTTGTGATGTCATGGGGTTGTGACGTCACAGAGTGGGTTGTGACGTCATAGTAGGGTTTGTGATGTCACAGAGTGGTTTGTGACGTCATAGAGTGGGGTTGTGATGTCATAGAGTGTGGTTGTGATGTCACAGAGTCGCGTTGTGATTTCACAGAGTTGGGTTGTGACGCCATAGTGGGGTTTGTGATGTCACAGAGCGGTTCGTGATGTCAAAGCGTGGGGTTGTGATGTCATAGAGGGGGTTATGATGTCAAAGCGTGGGGTTGTGACATCATAGTGGGGTTTGTGATGTCACAGAGTCGGGTTGTGACGTCATAGATTGAGGTTCTGATGTCATAGATGGGGTTGTGACGTCATAGAGGGGCGTTGTGATTTCACGGAGTTGGGTTGTGACATCATAATGGGGTTTGTGATGTCACGGAGTGGTTTGTGATGTCATACAGTGGGTTTCTGACGTCATAGAGGGGGTTGTGACGTCATAGAGTGCGTTTGTGATGTCATAGTGGGGTTTGTGATGTCACAGAGTGGTTTGTGATTTCATAGAGGTAGCGTTGTGACGTCATAGAGTGGGGTTGTGATGTCATAGAGGGGTTATGATTTCATAGAGTTGGGTTGTGATGTGATAGGGTGTGGTTGTGACGTCATAGTAGGGTTTGTGATGTCACAGAGTGGTTTGTGACGTCATAGAGTGAAGTTCTGGCATCATCGGGGATTGTGATGTCATAGAGTCTGGTTGTGATGTCATAGAGTCGGGTTGTGACGTAATAGAGTGCGTTTGTGGCGTCACAGTGAGGTTTGATGTCACAGAGTGGTTTGTGACGTCATAGAGTGGGGTTGTGGCGTCATCGGGGATTGTGATGTCATAGAGTCTGGTTGTGATGTCATAGAGTTAGGGTTGTAACGTCATAGAGGAGTGTTGGGATTTCACAGAGTTGGGTTGTGACGTCATAGTGGGGGTTATGATGTCATAGAGGGGTTGTGATGTCATAGAGTGCGGTTGTGATGTCATAGAGTGGGGTTATGATGTCACCGAGTCGGGTTGTGATGTCATAGATTGAGGTTCTGATGTCATAGATGGGGTTGTGACGTCATAATGGGGTTTGTGATGTCACGGAGTGGTTTGTGATGTCATACAGTGGGGTTCTGACGTCATAGAGGGGGTTGTGACGTCATAGAGTGCGTTTGTGATGTCATAGTGGGGTTTGTGATGTCACAGAGTGGTTTGTGATTTCATAGAGGTAGCGTTGTGACGTCATAGAGTGGGGTTGTGATATCATAGAGTGTGGGTGTGATGTCACAGAGTCGCGTTGTGATTTCACAGAGTTGGGTTGTGACGCCATAGTGGGGTTTGTGATGTCACAGAGTGGGGTTGTGATGTCATAGAGTGTGGTAGTGATGTTACAGAGTCGGGTTATGATGTCATAGAGTGGGGTTGTGATGTCATAGAGGTAGGGTTGTGACGTCATAGTGGGGTTTGTGATTTCACACAGTCAGGTTGTGACATCATAGAGTGGGGTTGTGATGTCATAGAGGGGTTATGATTTCATAGAGTTGGTTTGTGATGTCATAGGGTGCGGTTGTGACGTCATAGTGGGGTTTGTGATGTCACAGAGTGGTTTGCGACGTCATAGAGTGGGGTTGTGGCGTCATCGGGGATTGTGATGTCATAGAGTCTGGTTGTGATGTCATAGAGGGTGTTGTGATGTCATAGAGTGCGGTTGTGATGTCATAGAGTGGGGTTATGATGTCACCGAGTCGGGTTGTGATGTCATAGATTGAGGTTCTGATGTCATAGATGGGGTTGTGACGTCATAATGGGGTTTGTGATGTCACGGAGTGGTTTGTGATGTCATACAGTGGGGTTCTGACGTCATAGAGGGGCGTTGTGATTTCACAGAGTTGGGTTGTGATGTCATAGTGGGGTTTGTGATGTCACAGAGCGGTTTGTGATGTCATAGAGTGGGGTTGTGATGTCATAGGGGGTTATGATGTCAAAGCGTGGGGTTGTGATGTCATAGTGGCATTGTGATGTCACAGAGTGGTTTGTGATGTCACAGTGGGGTTGTGATGTCATCGGGGGTTTGTGAGGTCATGGGTGTTGCGACATCATAGGTTGGGGTTGTGATGTCATAGAGTCGGGTTGTGACATAGAGATAGCGTTGTGGCATCATACAGTGGTTGTGACGTCATAGGGGTCGTGACGTCATCGGGGATTGTGACGTCATAGAGTGGGGTTGTGATGTCATGGGGGTTGTGACGTCATAGAGTGGGGTCTGTGACGTCATAGAGTGCGTTTGTGATGTCATAGAGTGGGATTGTGATGTCATAGAGTCAGGTTGTGACATCATAGAGTGGGGTTGTGATGTCATAGAGGGGTTATGATTTCATAGAGTTGGGTTGTGATGTCATAGGGTGCGGTTGTGACGTCATAGTGGGGTTTGTGATGTCACAGAGTGGTTTGTGATGTCATAGAGTGGGGTTGTGGCGTCATCGGGGATTGTGATGTCATAGAGTCTGGTTGTGATGTCATAGAGGGTGTTGTGACGGCATAGAGTGCGTTTGTGGCGTCACAGTGGGGTTTGTGATGTCACAGAGTCGGGTTGTGACGTCATAGTGGGGTTTGTGATGTCACCGAGTCGGGTTGTTGAGTCATAGAGTGGGATTGTGATGTCATAGAGTGGGGTTATGATGTCACCGAGTCGGGTTGTGATGTCATAGATTGAGGTTCTGCTGTCATAGATGGGGTTGTGACGTCATAGAGGGGCGTTGTGATTTCACGGAGTTGGGTTGTGACGTCATAATGGGGTTTGTGATGTCATAGTGGGGTTTGTGATGTCACAGAGTGGTTTGTGATTTCATAGAGGTAGCATTGTGACGTCATAGAGTGGGGTTGTGATGTCATAGAGTGTGGTTGTGATGTCACAGAGTCGGGTTATGATGTCATAGAGTGGGGTTGTGACATCATAGTGGGGTTTGTGATGTCACAAAGTGGTTTGTGATGTCATAGAGTGGGGTTGTGACGTCATAGAGGGGGTTGTGGTGTCAGACAGTTGGGTTGTGACGTCATAGAGGGGGTTGTGACGTCATCGGGGATTGTGACGTCATAGAGTGGGGTTGTGATGTCATAGAGTGGGGTTATGATGTCACCGAATCGGGTTGTGATGTCATAGATTGAGGTTCTGATGTCATAGATGGGGTTGTGACGCCATAGTGGGGTTTGTGATGTCATGGAGTGGTTTGTGATGTCATACAGTCGGGTTCTGACGTCACAGAGGGGGTTGTGACGTCATAGAGTGCGTTTGTGATGTCATAGTGGGGTTTGTGATGTCACAGAGTGGTTTGTGATTTCATAGGGGTAGCGTTGTGACGTCATAGAGTGGGGTTGTGATGTCATAGAGGGGTTATGATTTCATAGAGTTGGGTTGTGATGTGATAGGGTGTGGTTGTGACGTCATAGTAGGGTTTGTGATGTCACAGAGTGGTTTGTGACGTCATAGAGTGAAGTTCTGGCATCATCGGGGATTGTGATGTCATAGAGTCTGGTTGTGATGTCATAGAGTCGGGTTGTGACGTAATAGAGTGCGTTTGTGGCGTCACAGTGAGGTTTGATGTCACAGAGTGGTTTGTGACGTCATAGAGTGGGGTTGTGGCGTCATCGGGGATTGTGATGTCATAGAGTCTGGTTGTGATGTCATAGAGTTAGGGTTGTAACGTCATAGAGGAGTGTTGGGATTTCACAGAGTTGGGTTGTGACGTCATAGTGGGGGTTATGATGTCATAGAGGGGTTGTGATGTCATAGAGTGCGGTTGTGATGTCATAGAGTGGGGTTATGATGTCACCGAGTCGGGTTGTGATGTCATAGATTGAGGTTCTGATGTCATAGATGGGGTTGTGACGTCATAATGGGGTTTGTGATGTCACGGAGTGGTTTGTGATGTCATACAGTGGGGTTCTGACGTCATAGAGGGGGTTGTGACGTCATAGAGTGCGTTTGTGATGTCATAGTGGGGTTTGTGATGTCACAGAGTGGTTTGTGATTTCATAGAGGTAGCGTTGTGACGTCATAGAGTGGGGTTGTGATATCATAGAGTGTGGGTGTGATGTCACAGAGTCGCGTTGTGATTTCACAGAGTTGGGTTGTGACGCCATAGTGGGGTTTGTGATGTCACAGAGTGGGGTTGTGATGTCATAGAGTGTGGTAGTGATGTTACAGAGTCGGGTTATGATGTCATAGAGTGGGGTTGTGATGTCATAGAGGTAGGGTTGTGACGTCATAGTGGGGTTTGTGATTTCACACAGTCAGGTTGTGACATCATAGAGTGGGGTTGTGATGTCATAGAGGGGTTATGATTTCATAGAGTTGGGTTGTGATGTCATAGGGTGCGGTTGTGACGCCATAGTGGGGTTTGTGATGTCACAGAGTGGTTTGCGACGTCATAGAGTGGGGTTGTGGCGTCATCGGGGATTGTGATGTCATAGAGTCTGGTTGTGATGTCATAGAGGGTGTTGTGATGTCATAGAGTGCGGTTGTGATGTCATAGAGTGGGGTTATGATGTCACCGAGTCGGGTTGTGATGTCATAGATTGAGGTTCTGATGTCATAGATGGGGTTGTGACGTCATAATGGGGTTTGTGATGTCACGGAGTGGTTTGTGATGTCATACAGTGGGGTTCTGACGTCATAGAGGGGCGTTGTGATTTCACAGAGTTGGGTTGTGATGTCATAGTGGGGTTTGTGATGTCACAGAGCGGTTTGTGATGTCATAGAGTGGGGTTGTGATGTCATAGGGGGTTATGATGTCAAAGCGTGGGGTTGTGATGTCATAGTGGCATTGTGATGTCACAGAGTGGTTTGTGATGTCACAGTGGGGTTGTGATGTCATCGGGGGTTTGTGAGGTCATGGGTGTTGCGACATCATAGGTTGGGGTTGTGATGTCATAGAGTCGGGTTGTGACATAGAGATAGCGTTGTGGCATCATACAGTGGTTGTGACGTCATAGGGGGTCGTGACGTCATCGGGGATTGTGACGTCATAGAGTGGGGTTGTGATGTCATGGGGTTGTGACGTCATAGAGTGGGGTCTGTGACGTCATAGAGTGCGTTTGTGATGTCATAGAGTGGGATTGTGATGTCATAGAGTCAGGTTGTGACATCATAGAGTGGGGTTGTGATGTCATAGAGGGGTTATGATTTCATAGAGTTGGGTTGTGATGTCATAGGGTGCGGTTGTGACGTCATAGTGGGGTTTGTGATGTCACAGAGTGGTTTGTGATGTCATAGAGTGGGGTTGTGGCGTCATCGGGGATTGTGATGTCATAGAGTCTGGTTGTGATGTCATAGAGGGTGTTGTGACGGCATAGAGTGCGTTTGTGGCGTCACAGTGGGGTTTGTGATGTCACAGAGTTGGGTTGTGACGTCATCGGGGATTGTGACGTCATAGAGTGGGGTTGTGATGTCATAGAGGGGTTATGATTTCATAGAGTTGGGTTGTGATGTCATAGGGTGCGGTTGTGACGTCATAGTGGGGTTTGTGATGTCACAGAGTGGTTTGCGACGTCATAGAGTGGGGTTGTGGCGTCATCGGGGATTGTGATGTCATAGAGTCTGGTTGTGATGTCATAGAGGGTGTTGTGATGTCATAGAGTGCGGTTGTGATGTCATAGAGTGGGGTTATGATGTCACCGAGTCGGGTTGTGATGTCATAGATTGAGGTTCTGATGTCATAGATGGGGTTGTGACGTCATAATGGGGTTTGTGATGTCACGGAGTGGTTTGTGATGTCATACAGTGGGGTTCTGACGTCATAGAGGGGCGTTGTGATTTCACAGAGTTGGGTTGTGATGTCATAGTGGGGTTTGTGATGTCACAGAGCGGTTTGTGATGTCATAGAGTGGGGTTGTGATGTCATAGGGGGTTATGATGTCAAAGCGTGGGGTTGTGATGTCATAGTGGCATTGTGATGTCACAGAGTGGTTTGTGATGTCACAGTGGGGTTGTGATGTCATCGGGGGTTTGTGAGGTCATGGGTGTTGCGACATCATAGGTTGGGGTTGTGATGTCATAGAGTCGGGTTGTGACATAGAGATAGCGTTGTGGCATCATACAGTGGTTGTGACGTCATAGGGGGTCGTGACGTCATCGGGGATTGTGACGTCATAGAGTGGGGTTGTGATGTCATGGGGTTGTGACGTCATAGAGTGGGGTCTGTGACGTCATAGAGTGCGTTTGTGATGTCATAGAGTGGGATTGTGATGTCATAGAGTCAGGTTGTGACATCATAGAGTGGGGTTGTGATGTCATAGAGGGGTTATGATTTCATAGAGTTGGGTTGTGATGTCATAGGGTGCGGTTGTGACGTCATAGTGGGGTTTGTGATGTCACAGAGTGGTTTGTGATGTCATAGAGTGGGGTTGTGGCGTCATCGGGGATTGTGATGTCATAGAGTCTGGTTGTGATGTCATAGAGGGTGTTGTGACGGCATAGAGTGCGTTTGTGGCGTCACAGTGGGGTTTGTGATGTCACAGAGTTGGGTTGTGACGTCATAGTGGGGTTTGTGATGTCACCGAGTCGGGTTGTTGAGTCATAGAGTGGGATTGTGATGTCATAGAGTGGGGTTATGATGTCACCGAGTCGGGTTGTGATGTCATAGATTGAGGTTCTGCTGTCATAGATGGGGTTGTGACGTCATAGAGGGGCGTTGTGATTTCACGGAGTTGGGTTGTGACGTCATAATGGGGTTTGTGATGTCATAGTGGGGTTTGTGATGTCACAGAGTGGTTTGTGATTTCATAGAGGTAGCATTGTGACGTCATAGAGTGGGGTTGTGATGTCATAGAGTGTGGTTGTGATGTCACAGAGTCGGGTTATGATGTCATAGAGTGGGGTTGTGACATCATAGTGGGGTTTGTGATGTCACAAAGTGGTTTGTGATGTCATAGAGTGGGGTTGTGACGTCATAGAGGGGGTTGTGGTGTCAGACAGTTGGGTTGTGACGTCATAGAGGGGGTTGTGACGTCATCGGGGATTGTGACGTCATAGAGCGGGGTTGTGACGTCATAGAGTGGGGTTGTGATGTCATAGAGTGGGGTTATGATGTCACCGAATCGGGTTGTGATGTCATAGATTGAGGTTCTGATGTCATAGATGGGGTTGTGACGCCATAGTGGGGTTTGTGATGTCATGGAGTGGTTTGTGATGTCATACAGTCGGGTTCTGACGTCACAGAGGGGGTTGTGACGTCATAGAGTGCGTTTGTGATGTCATAGTGGGGTTTGTGATGTCACAGAGTGGTTTGTGATTTCATAGGGGTAGCGTTGTGACGTCATAGAGTGGGGTTGTGATGTCACAGAGTCACGTTGTGATTTCACAGAGTTGGGTTGTGACGTCATAGTGGGGTTTGTGATGTCATAGAGTGGGGTTGTGATGTCATAGAGTGGGGTTGTGATGTCATAGAGTTAGGGTTGTAACGTCATAGAGGAGCGTTGTGATTTCACAGAGTTGGGTTGTGACGTCAAAGTGGGGTTTGTGATGTCACTGAGTCGGGTTGTTGAGTCATAGAGTGGGATTGTGATGTCATAGAGTGGGGCTGTGACGTCATAGAGTGGGGTTGTGATGTCATGGGGTTGTGACGTCACAGAGTGGGTTGTGACGTCATAGTAGGGTTTGTGATGTCACAGAGTGGTTTGTGACGTCATAGAGTGGGGTTGTGATGTCATAGAGTGTGGTTGTGATGTCACAGAGTCGCGTTGTGATTTCACAGAGTTGGGTTGTGACGCCATAGTGGGGTTTGTGATGTCACAGAGTGGTTTGCGACGTCATAGAGTGGGGTTGTGGCGTCATCGGGGATTGTGATGTCATAGAGTCTGGTTGTGATGTCATAGAGGGTGTTGTGATGTCATAGAGTGCGGTTGTGATGTCATAGAGTGGGGTTATGATGTCACCGAGTCGGGTTGTGATGTCATAGATTGAGGTTCTGATGTCATAGATGGGGTTGTGACGTCATAATGGGGTTTGTGATGTCACGGAGTGGTTTGTGATGTCATACAGTGGGGTTCTGACGTCATAGAGGGGCGTTGTGATTTCACAGAGTTGGGTTGTGATGTCATAGTGGGGTTTGTGATGTCACAGAGCGGTTTGTGATGTCATAGAGTGGGGTTGTGATGTCATAGGGGGTTATGATGTCAAAGCGTGGGGTTGTGATGTCATAGTGGCATTGTGATGTCACAGAGTGGTTTGTGATGTCACAGTGGGGTTGTGATGTCATCGGGGGTTTGTGAGGTCATGGGTGTTGTGACATCATAGGTTGGGGTTGTGATGTCATAGAGTCGGGTTGTGACATAGAGATAGCGTTGTGGCATCATACAGTGGTTGTGACGTCATAGGGGGTCGTGACGTCATCGGGGATTGTGACGTCATAGAGTGGGGTTGTGATGTCATGGGGGTTGTGACGTCATAGAGTCGGTTGCGACATCATAGAGTGGGGTCTGTGACGTCACAGAGTCGGGTTGTGATGTCATAGAGTGGGATTGTGATGTCATAGAGTCAGGTTGTGACATCATAGAGTGGGGTTGTGATGTCATAGAGGGGTTATGATTTCATAGAGTTGGGTTGTGATGTCATAGGGTGCGGTTGTGACGTCATAGTGGGGTTTGTGATGTCACAGAGTGGTTTGTGATGTCATAGAGTGGGGTTGTGGCGTCATCGGGGATTGTGATGTCATAGAGTCTGGTTGTGATGTCATAGAGGGTGTTGTGACGGCATAGAGTGCGGTTGTGGCGTCACAGTGGGGTTTGTGATGTCATAGAGTTGGGTTGTGACGTCATAGTGGGGTTTGTGATGTCACCGAGTCGGGTTGTTGAGTCATAGAGTGGGATTGTGATGTCATAGAGTGGGGTTATGATGTCACCGAGTCGGGTTGTGATGTCATAGATTGAGGTTCTGCTGTCATAGATGGGGTTGTGACGTCATAGAGGGGCGTTGTGATTTCACGGAGTTGGGTTGTGACGTCATAATGGGGTTTGTGATGTCATAGTGGGGTTTGTGATGTCACAGAGTGGTTTGTGATTTCATAGAGGTAGCATTGTGACGTCATAGAGTGGGGTTGTGATGTCATAGAGTGTGGTTGTGATGTCACAGAGTCGGGTTATGATGTCATAGAGTGGGGTTGTGACATCATAGTGGGGTTTGTGATGTCACAAAGTGGTTTGTGATGTCATAGAGTGGGGTTGTGACGTCATAGAGGGGGTTGTGGTGTCAGACAGTTGGGTTGTGACGTCATAGAGGGGGTTGTGACGTCATCGGGGATTGTGACGTCATAGAGTGGGGTTGTGATGTCATAGAGTGGGGTTATGATGTCACCGAATCGGGTTGTGATGTCATAGATTGAGGTTCTGATGTCATAGATGGGGTTGTGACGCCATAGTGGGGTTTGTGATGTCATGGAGTGGTTTGTGATGTCATACAGTCGGGTTCTGACGTCACAGAGGGGGTTGTGACGTCATAGAGTGCGTTTGTGATGTCATAGTGGGGTTTGTGATGTCACAGAGTGGTTTGTGATTTCATAGGGGTAGCGTTGTGACGTCATAGAGTGGGGTTGTGATGTCACAGAGTCACGTTGTGATTTCACAGAGTTGGGTTGTGACGTCATAGTGGGGTTTGTGATGTCATAGAGTGGGGTTGTGATGTCATAGAGTGGGGTTGTGATGTCATAGAGTTAGGGTTGTAACGTCATAGAGGAGCGTTGTGATTTCACAGAGTTGGGTTGTGACGTCAAAGTGGGGTTTGTGATGTCACTGAGTCGGGTTGTTGAGTCATAGAGTGGGATTGTGATGTCATAGAGTGGGGCTGTGGCGTCATAGAGTGGGGTTGTGATGTCATGGGGTTGTGACGTCACAGAGTGGGTTGTGACGTCATAGTAGGGTTTGTGATGTCACAGAGTGGTTTGTGACGTCATAGAGTGGGGTTGTGATGTCATAGAGTGTGGTTGTGATGTCACAGAGTCGCGTTGTGATTTCACAGAGTTGGGTTGTGACGCCATAGTGGGGTTTGTGATGTCACAGAGTGGTTTGCGACGTCATAGAGTGGGGTTGTGGCGTCATCGGGGATTGTGATGTCATAGAGTCTGGTTGTGATGTCATAGAGGGTGTTGTGATGTCATAGAGTGCGGTTGTGATGTCATAGAGTGGGGTTATGATGTCACCGAGTCGGGTTGTGATGTCATAGATTGAGGTTCTGATGTCATAGATGGGGTTGTGACGTCATAATGGGGTTTGTGATGTCACGGAGTGGTTTGTGATGTCATACAGTGGGGTTCTGACGTCATAGAGGGGCGTTGTGATTTCACAGAGTTGGGTTGTGATGTCATAGTGGGGTTTGTGATGTCACAGAGCGGTTTGTGATGTCATAGAGTGGGGTTGTGATGTCATAGGGGGTTATGATGTCAAAGCGTGGGGTTGTGATGTCATAGTGGCATTGTGATGTCACAGAGTGGTTTGTGATGTCACAGTGGGGTTGTGATGTCATCGGGGGTTTGTGAGGTCATGGGTGTTGTGACATCATAGGTTGGGGTTGTGATGTCATAGAGTCGGGTTGTGACATAGAGATAGCGTTGTGGCATCATACAGTGGTTGTGACGTCATAGGGGGTCGTGACGTCATCGGGGATTGTGACGTCATAGAGTGGGGTTGTGATGTCATGGGGTTGTGACGTCATAGAGTGGGGTCTGTGACGTCATAGAGTGCGTTTGTGATGTCATAGAGTGGGATTGTGATGTCATAGAGTCAGGTTGTGACATCATAGAGTGGGGTTGTGATGTCATAGAGGGGTTATGATTTCATAGAGTTGGGTTGTGATGTCATAGGGTGCGGTTGTGACGTCATAGTGGGGTTTGTGATGTCACCGAGTCGGGTTGTTGAGTCATAGAGTGGGGTTGTGATGTCATAGAGTGGGGTTATGATGTCACCGAGTCGGGTTGTGATGTCATAGATTGAGGTTCTGATGTCATAGATGGGGTTGTGACGTCATAATGGGGTTTGTGATGTCACGGAGTGGTTTGTGATGTCATACAGTGGGGTTCTGACGTCATAGAGGGGCGTTGTGATTTCACAGAGTTGGGTTGTGATGTCATAGTGGGGTTTGTGATGTCACAGAGCGGTTTGTGATGTCATAGAGTGGGGTTGTGATGTCATAGGGGGTTATGATGTCAAAGCGTGGGGTTGTGATGTCATAGTGGCATTGTGATGTCACAGAGTGGTTTGTGATGTCACAGTGGGGTTGTGATGTCATCGGGGGTTTGTGAGGTCATGGGTGTTGCGACATCATAGGTTGGGGTTGTGATGTCATAGAGTCGGGTTGTGACATAGAGATAGCGTTGTGGCATCATACAGTGGTTGTGACGTCATAGGGGGTCGTGACGTCATCGGGGATTGTGACGTCATAGAGTGGGGTTGTGATGTCATGGGGTTGTGACGTCATAGAGTGGGGTCTGTGACGTCATAGAGTGCGTTTGTGATGTCATAGAGTGGGATTGTGATGTCATAGAGTCAGGTTGTGACATCATAGAGTGGGGTTGTGATGTCATAGAGGGGTTATGATTTCATAGAGTTGGGTTGTGATGTCATAGGGTGCGGTTGTGACGTCATAGTGGGGTTTGTGATGTCACAGAGTGGTTTGTGATGTCATAGAGTGGGGTTGTGGCGTCATCGGGGATTGTGATGTCATAGAGTCTGGTTGTGATGTCATAGAGGGTGTTGTGACGTCATAGAGTGCGTTTGTGGCGTCACAGTGGGGTTTGTGATGTCACAGAGTTGGGTTGTGACGTCATAGTGGGGTTTGTGATGTCACCGAGTCGGGTTGTTGAGTCATAGAGTGGGATTGTGATGTCATAGAGTGGGGTTATGATGTCACCGAGTCGGGTTGTGATGTCATAGATTGAGGTTCTGCTGTCATAGATGGGGTTGTGACGTCATAGAGGGGCGTTGTGATTTCACGGAGTTGGGTTGTGACGTCATAATGGGGTTTGTGATGTCATAGTGGGGTTTGTGATGTCACAGAGTGGTTTGTGATTTCATAGAGGTAGCATTGTGACGTCATAGAGTGGGGTTGTGATGTCATAGAGTGTGGTTGTGATGTCACAGAGTCGGGTTATGATGTCATAGAGTGGGGTTGTGACATCATAGTGGGGTTTGTGATGTCACAAAGTGGTTTGTGATGTCATAGAGTGCGGTTGTGATGTCATAGAGTGGGGTTATGATGTCACCGAGTCGGGTTGTGATGTCATAGATTGAGGTTCTGATGTCATAGATGGGGTTGTGACGTCATAATGGGGTTTGTGATGTCACGGAGTGGTTTGTGATGTCATACAGTGGGGTTCTGACGTCATAGAGGGGCGTTGTGATTTCACAGAGTTGGGTTGTGATGTCATAGTGGGGTTTGTGATGTCACAGAGCGGTTTGTGATGTCATAGAGTGGGGTTGTGATGTCATAGGGGGTTATGATGTCAAAGCGTGGGGTTGTGATGTCATAGTGGCATTGTGATGTCACAGAGTGGTTTGTGATGTCACAGTGGGGTTGTGATGTCATCGGGGGTTTGTGAGGTCATGGGTGTTGCGACATCATAGGTTGGGGTTGTGATGTCATAGAGTCGGGTTGTGACATAGAGATAGCGTTGTGGCATCATACAGTGGTTGTGACGTCATAGGGGGTCGTGACGTCATCGGGGATTGTGACGTCATAGAGTGGGGTTGTGATGTCATGGGGTTGTGACGTCATAGAGTGGGGTCTGTGACGTCATAGAGTGCGTTTGTGATGTCATAGAGTGGGATTGTGATGTCATAGAGTCAGGTTGTGACATCATAGAGTGGGGTTGTGATGTCATAGAGGGGTTATGATTTCATAGAGTTGGGTTGTGATGTCATAGGGTGCGGTTGTGACGTCATAGTGGGGTTTGTGATGTCACAGAGTGGTTTGTGATGTCATAGAGTGGGGTTGTGGCGTCATCGGGGATTGTGATGTCATAGAGTCTGGTTGTGATGTCATAGAGGGTGTTGTGACGGCATAGAGTGCGTTTGTGGCGTCACAGTGGGGTTTGTGATGTCACAGAGTTGGGTTGTGACGTCATCGGGGATTGTGACGTCATAGAGTGGGGTTGTGATGTCATAGAGGG